>NC_056766.1:29379932-29504932 GCF_018687715.1 Carya illinoinensis | reverse complement strand
ATCTTCCAAGTCGCAGTGTCTTCTCTTCTTCTCTCTTCCTTCCGTTCTCTTTCTTTTTTTCTCCGCGCTGTGTTTCGTGCAAAACGAGAGTAAAAAAATCTCTCCATCCTTTTTAAAATGGATTAAATCAAATATTGTTGTTAGGGTCTCGTTCTGTCAATTCCGCTTCGTGCGTGTTGCAACTTGCTCCAGCGTTCAAAAATCAAAATTAGTCTATCGTCTGTGCATTTAGCCTCCAAAACAGATAATAAAATCAAATAAATTCAAAGGTTGTTGCTCATTACATGTGGATCCAAACCAAACCGCTAGCTTCCTTCACCATAATGCATGTCAGCTTGCATCTCATTGCCAAGTCAAACCCAAAAAAGTTTTGCTTGCATCTGATTGCCAAGTTAAACCCAAAAACTTCTTCATTCAATTCAAATTAAGGGCCCCACGTTGCATGCCTCCACTTTTCAATAGTAAGCGTCCTTTCTCTTCTTCTTCTTCTTCTTTTTTTAAGATTCCTTCAATTTTTGGCTTCTAATTTCAACTTGATCTGTATATTCAAAACAGTTCTGATGACCAGCTCTCATATTCAAATAAGTTTTCATTTAAATGAAAGAGAGTCGTTAGATGATAGGCTTCTAAAATTTAGATCTTCATTTTCTTCAAATATGAAATAAAATTTAAATAATAACAATGAAACCTAAAATCAACAAAAATAAATAAAATTAGAAGTTTAAAGTTAAGAAATGATAAAATATACTAAATTATGCAAGTCATCAGTTCCTTATTCCGGCGACTAGTTTGATCAGTTCTGGCCAGTTTTGTCAATTTTCTTTACTGCCCTAATTAGAATAATCATTATCAAAATCTGAAGAGGGATCCAAGAAAAATTAAGAGAAAAAAAATAGAAGAATTGAAGGAAGAAAGTTTGGTTTTTTATGAGTGGAGTTAGAGGATGGGTCTATTTATAGGATTTGATCTTCAACTATTAGTTACAACTAAAAAAGTTGGTAAAAGAAGAAGAGTTGGCAAAAATTAGTTAATTCAAGAATTGTAAATAGTGATTGATTGGTATAATAAATTGTTGGCATGTTAGTTGGCTTCAACCATAATTATAAATGTAAATGTTGGTACGTTTGTATATATGATTGTTAAGTAAATGGTTGACAAAATATATTTATTAAATAATTAAGTTGAAGAAAAAAATAGTTGAAAAATAATAATTTTATTTTTTAATAAGTTTATTAATTAATATATAAAGTATATTTGTAAAATATTAAAAAAATTTATCAAATATTCTTAAAATATATAATATCATATTATTATTTAGACGTTATGATAATTAATTTAATATAGACTAATCTAATTAAAAGTTTATATTATAATAAAAAAAATTAAAAATAATTTTAAACTTGCCATTACCAATGCTATTAACTTTTAAGCAGTTATAAAAGGAACACATGGCTCATCATTTTGTGTGCAAAGTAACAGTAATGAGTTTGAACTGTACGTGTGAGGAAGACTGTCAGCAAGTGCGTAAGTTAATTTGGCTGCGACTGCGAAGATTTCAGTCGTGACGCAAAGCAAGTTTGAATATAATGAATAGCACGTGGTCCACCGCTCGCTACCGTTAGGTATTATAAATAAAATAAGTTTGTTTTTTTATATATATATTTTTTTTTAATACTTTGAAATATATTTTTTTTCAAAAAATATTTATAATATTGTTAAAAAATATTTCTTTAATTATAAAGTTCAAAAAATAATAATAAGATAATAAAAAAGGTTAGCGATAGATCCCATCGATCATTAGTAGCTGTGAATATATCATTTTCCTTAAGAATAACAACAAACTCGATCAAATCAGGAGAAGACAAGTAATAAAATGCTATCACTGTCCCCATAGATACAAGGAAAAACAAATGCATATGGATATTAATATGCCCACCATTGCCCAGTAAAGAACACGGAAGACCACACCAGAGTTTCTTAACCATGTCCACAAATGGCGTGCACATCGTGGCTTATCCCTATCCAACGTCAGGCCATATTATACCTCTGCTCGACCTCACTCACCGCCTGCTCACCCGCGGCCTCACTGTCACCGTTTTCGTCACCCCCTCTCACCTTCCTCTGCTTCAGCCTTACTTCACACATCCCTTTTCTCTCAAACACTTGATTCTTCCTGCCCCTGATGTTACGGCTCCTCCGCAGAAGAGGATCGTTTCTACTATGCGCGCTTTGCGTGACCTTCACTATCCTATCCTCCTCCAGTGGTTCCGATCTCATTCCTCGCCCCCTGTTGCCATTATCTCCGATTTCTTTCTCGGTTGGACCCAGGACCTAGCGTGCGAGCTCGGGATTCCTCGGGTCGTCTTCTCACCTTCCGGTGCCTTTACGTTGTCGGTTTCATTCTCTCTTACTCGCGATCCAAGGGAAAACGATGATCCGGAGGATATCAACTTCCAGGTTTCGTTCCCGAAACTCCCGAATTCCCCATCTTACCCATGGTGGCAGATCCCCGGACTTTATAGAAGCTATAAAGGAGACCCAGATACAGAATTTTATAGAAATAACATGCGAGCCAATTCGATGAGTTGGGGAATAGTGTTTAACTCGTTCGTCGATTTGGAGCGCGTTTACTTATCGCATCTGAAGAAAGAACTCGGAAATGATCGGGTGTGGGCCGTAGGACCCTTATTGCCTCTGGAACACCACGAATCCATCGTTAGGGGTAGAGCAAGTTCTGTGCCGATCCATCATTTAATGACGTGGTTGGATGCTCGTTCGGACAACTCGGTTGTCTTTGTTTGTTTCGGGAGTAGTGTGGCTTTGACAAGTAGGCAAATGGATGTGCTGGCTGCTGCGTTGGAACAGAGTGGTGTCCAGTTTGTTTTGTGCGTGAGGGTGCCTCATGAAGACGAGCAGCAGCATTCGAATGCTGATCTTGGCGTCATTCCTGATGGGTTCGAAGATCGTGTGGAGGGCAGAGGGTTTGTGATAAGGGGATGGGCACCACAGGTATCCATACTGAGCCACCGAGCCGTGGGTGCGTTCGTGACTCACTGTGGGTGGAACTCGGTGCTAGAGGGGATTGCCGCTGGGGTTGTGATGTTGACATGGCCAATAGGTGCGGACCAGTACACGAATGCCAAGTTGTTGGTGGAGCAGTTTGGGGTAGCAATCAGAGGTTGTGAGGGCACTCAGACCATTCCCGAATCAGCCGAGTTGGCCCGGCTGTTGGCCATTTCGGTTGAAGAGGGTAGGCCAGAGAGGGTAAAGGCCAAGCAACTGAGTTCCGCAGCCCTACGTGCAGTCAAAGGAGGTAGTTCGGATACAAATTTAGATGAATTCATCCAACAGTTAGCTGATCTTGGGAAGCGATCAGAGCCAACACTTAAATAGGATTTCTAGCAGATTAGATATGAATTGAATAATTCTGATGTCTGCCAAGACAATATCTGTTTATATTCCTTCTGTTCTTATTAAGAATATGACTGATAAGGTGATTTTAGGTATGCCTTTTATATCTTCTTTATATCTTTGTCTTCTTTAACGTGATGGCATTACTGCCGGCCCTTTTGGGCAGAAAGTAAAGTTCGAGTTTGCTTCGAATTTGATATTGAAACAGATAAAGAAATATCAAGTGGAGAAACAAGAACATGTTTCACTAGTTTCCTATTAGGAACAGGAACATGTGAAATGTGCTTATCTTTTCTGCTTGTCATGATTCAGCAGAAATTTTGGAGTAAGTAAATCAGTGATAGCATTTTGAGAACTTTCAATGTATTCAATATCAAAATAAAAAAATATTTTAAATAGCTTACCACCTAGCAAAAATATGTTTTAAAGCAATATTCTTAACATTTTTTTCTAATACATATTTAGCACTTTTGCCACCAATACGTAATAAAAAATTTTGATTTAATAAATTATTTTGAAATTTAGAAATTATACATAGTATAATAGATAAAAAAAAAAATTAATAGTACTATAGTTAGTTTGTACACTATTTCAAGCTAGAGAATGGAAGCGAACAATTTGTTCAGACGAGCTTCATGAAATAATTTATTTCAGAATACCACCACACGTGCCCAAAGTTAGAGGAATCAATTTCAACAATTTTAAAAATATTAACAATAGGAATACCAAAATAAGGTAGAGTCTTGACATGAGTTTTAATCTTCTTAACATTAATTTTCTAAGTATGGATATCTTACCAAGGAGATGGATGGACTATAACCTCTCAAATAGTGGTTTACAATGTTTCCTACAGTCTTTGTGGAACTCAGCAACATAATTTAATTAATCAAAAAAATTTTGTTATTAGGTTTTATCAATGATGACATCAAGGAATTTACCAACAAATTGGATAGATCTATTGAGAGGACGAATTTGTCATCTTCAACATAAAGCAAATCAACAATATGTTTCTTCCTATATCAAAACAAATATCATCAACTAGTTTTTTTAATTAAAACTATTAATTTTTTACTGTAACAATTTATCAAATAATATATTGTTCAGTAATATTTTTGTATTTTATTCCCTACTTTAATATTTTTTTTATTAGTTTATACCAACGTCAATAATTTCATCATTTTTAAACGGGATCAGTCACTAAACTTTTTTTTTCCTTTAAGTGATTAAAGAAATGAATATTATTTAATTATATATTTTTATAAAAAATGTTTAAAAATATTAAAAAAATATTTCAATGATTGGTTGGAAATCGGATGGACCATCTATTCGAGAAACATGTTTCCTAGATTAGGTTTAGTAAGTAAGATGAGAATTTTTTATTTTAAATAAAAGTTTAAAATATTATTTTTTAATACTATTATTACTTTAAAATTTTAAAAAGTTAAATTAAGATTTCAAAAGGTTGAATTGTTTATTATATTTTATATAAAATTTTAAAAAAATTATAATAATGAAAATGATGAAATAAAAATTTTATGTTTTACCGGCAAACCTAAATTAAGAGTTTTGGGCTCTGTGATCATGTGATTTTTCATCGATTTGATTTGACTAATTGCTTAGAGTCACATCAAGCATTGAGAGTAGTATCACAGCTTAGAGATAGATAGTTTTTCTGTCTCATCTATGAGCGAGGATATTGAAATTGAACAAACCATGGCTGCACCTGCACCACGCACTCTTAAAGATTATTTGCAATCCACTTGCACCACTGCACCTTCATGCATTGTTTTACCCGAAGATGTACCTAATTTTTCTATTAAGCATGGTATGATGTTAGTGATACCTCAGTTTCATAGGATGGATTCTAAGAGTCCTTACCAGCACTTGACAGATTTTGAATTGGCTTGCACCACTTTTGTTACTAGGGTCATCACTGATGAATTTATTAGACTTCGTTTATTTCCTTTCTCTTTAAAGGATAAAGCGAAGATTTGGTTTAATTCTTTGAGGCCTAATTATATCTCTAGTTGGTCTGATATGCAGCAAAAATTCTTACAAAAAAAATTTCTTTTTCAGATAACTCAGTTTTTGCAAGAGCAAATCAGCTACAATCAGAAATCTTATGAGACTTTTCAGGCTAGTTGGAAAAAATTTAAAGATTTGGTAAACATCTGTCAACATCATGCTTTCGAATCTTAGAGGTTGGTGAGCTATTTTTACACTGGTCTCACTCCAGAATGCAAGCAGTTTGTTCAGACGATGTATAATGAAAAATTCTTTAGCAAGGAACCCGATAAAACACTATCATTTTTTGACTATCTTGTTAAGAGTACACAACAATAGAATACTCGGACTGATCGAGTGCCGTTAACAGCACAGCCACTAATGGCTATTTCTGGTGGGGGCAGATATGAGTTTAAGAAAGATATTAATGTTCAAGCCCGAATAGCTACATTAACTAGAAGACTGGAGGTCATGGAAATGGAAAAATTGAAGGCTATGAAAGTAGTAGAAGCATGCTCTATATGTGCTGATTCGAACCATAAGACCCAGGACTACCTGATTATGCCAGTATTTCAGGAAAGTGGGTCTAACCAGATGCAATCAGCTAACAGAGTTAACAGAGCACAAAATTCAGCATTTTTCCAACATATATAATCCGGAGTAGAGGAATCACCCAAATTTCTCATTGAGAAATGATCAAGTTGGCCGGTCTCCACCATCTTCGCAGCAGCCATTTCATCAGGGTGCTCCTCAGCACCAATATCAGCTATATCAGAGTTCTCAGAGCTATCCTTTTGTAGCACCTCCTGGGTTTCAGCCTCATGTAGCTGCACAGAGTTCTTATCCTCAATCATCTGCAAAGAAGTATCTAGAAGACAGTATGGCACAGATGGCCAATATACTTAAGAAATTCATACAGATTCAGGCCACCATAAACAATCAGAACACCCAGGCCATAAATGAGTTGCGTGGCACCATTAATAAGATGAGCACTCTAGAGAAGGGAAAATTTCCAGCACAGCCTCAGCCTAATCCTCCAGTATACAAACAACAACAACAACAACAAGAAGTGCATAATGTCTCAGGGGACGTTATTGAGACAACGAATGTAGTTCTTACTTTGAGAAGTGGGAAGGAAGTTCTCCAACCTGAGATGACCATGGACAGACATGTAGTTGCTTCTAAACCTACAGATGTAATAGAAACCGATGAAACTGAGAAAGAACCAGAAGAAGTGAGGCTAGAATCAAAGAAGCCTATGAGTGGAGAGGTTGAAACTAGTAGAGAGTACCAACCTATGGTTCCCTATCATCAGAGATTAGCAGCTGGCCAAAAGAACAAATATCACACTGAGATTCAGGAGATCTTCAAGCAAGTAAAGATTAATATTCCACTCCTGGATACCATACAACAAGTGCCTTCATATGCAAAATTTTTGAAAAACTTGTGCATAGTGAAGAGGAAATTGAATGTGAAGAAGAAAGCCTTCCTAACATAGCAAGTTAGTGCATTGATATTGAACGAGACTCCTCAAAAGTTTGGAGATCCTAGCTCTCCCCACATTTCCATTATGATTGGTGAGTCATGCATTAGGAGAGCTCTACTTGATCTAGGAAGTAGTGTGAACTTGCTACCATTCTCAGTGTATGAGCAGCTGGGATTGGATGAGCTGTAAAAGACCTCCATCATGCTACAGTTGGCTGACATATCAGTTAAAGTGCCGAGGGGTATAGTTGAAGATGTGCTGGTCCAGGTGGACAAATTTTATTACCCAATGGATTTTGTAGTTCTTGACATGCAGTAGCTAGTCTTCACTATTCACCATAAGTCTGTCATACTTGGATGCCCATTCCTTGCTACTTCGAATGCACTTATCAATTTTCAAAGTTGAGTACTAAAGCTCACTTTCGAGAATATGACATTGGAGATGAATGTGTTCAACGCTTGCAAGATGCCTAGTGTATGTGATGATTCAGATGTGCAAGCTGTTGATATGGTGTATGATTTTGACATTTCAAAGTTATTATCAATATTTGATTACTAGAGTGCATATGAGGATGACTTTCATGAGTAGTCTGAGATTCTTGTTGAGACAATTCCTACATCATTAGAGTTGACAAAATCAAATGGGCAATTAACAGAGACAACTAGGTCTCTTTAGTTATCAGATGTGAAGTACACGAGTAATTGGCGTAAGCCAGTCTTTAAAGCTCTTGATTTACCAGGAGCCATGAAGTCATCAGAAGAAGAAATCTCAATACTATAGTTGAAGCCACTACCCGAGAACTTGAATGTGATGACCCGCTTTTGAGTATATTTTTGCTGAAATAGTTATCTTTATTTTAATTAATATTTTAGTTATTTATTTTAATTTATTTGCGTTTTAAAATTGTTTTTAATTTAATTGATATTGTATTTTATTTCTTTTAGTCGTTTACAGTTTTTAATATCTTCGCGGCGGTTTAGTATTGTTTTTCCCGGACTGAGGATTAGACCTCGTCTTTTCCCTACATCTCTTTCCCTTTTTCCTTTTCTTTTTCCTTTTTCTCTTTTTCCTTCTTTCTTTTTCCGTTCTTTTTCTTTTTTTTCTTTCTTTCTTTTTCCCTCTCTCTCTCTCCCCGCATCGACCCCCCCGGCCTCTCTCTCTCTCTTCTCTCTCCCTCACGCCGGAAGCTTCAACTCCCCGATATACCGCCGTCCGGCCACCGTGCAGCTCACCGCCGGTCCCGTTCGCTTCGTCTCCCTCCGGCGCACCTCCCCACCGAAACTCACCCCCAACCGGCCGGCCGTTTGGCCGGAAATCCTCCTTAAAGCCCGCACGGCTTTGGCTCCGATCCTCCGCCGTCGCTCCACCTCCGGCCACCATTTCTTCACCACTTTATCACCGGTCCCTTGCCATCCTAACCCACCTATTTCCGGCCACCAACGACCACCAGAATAGCTCCTACGAGCTAGCTTTCCTTTTTGGGAAATCTGGCCTCCCACCGGCGATTTCGCCGCCACCCACGGCCAACCACCACTTCCAATAGCTTCACAACCATCCCTAGACCATTCCCTATCAATCCCAAGCCCTAGTTTGTCCCCGTTCAAAAGTGGGTTTTTCACAACCCACGGCCACAGTGAATTTTCACTGTGACGTTGCTTTTTCGCCGCCGTTTGCAACGCCTCGTGTTTTCTAAAATTGCCTTATAGTGCTGTAAGTAATTTCCAAACCCTATTTTCAAATTTAAATATATATTGCTCATTCAATTTAATTTATCTGCTGGTTGGTTGATTCCGGACTGAGTCCGAGGAGTTCGTGGGTCGGATGGATGGAGGAGGGAGTTGCCTGTTTACTTGATTTATGTTGTTGGATTATTTTATTATGCATTGTTATGGCATTTCATGGTGCATGCACGTGTGTTTTTGTTTAAGTGTGAAAAACCTGTGTATTGGCGTAAGTGGTCTTACGGGTGCGTCTGTATCACGACCCCAAGCCGGGATGGGGTATTATCCCGGTGGAGCTCCTCTGGTCACTCGGGAGCGGAATAAACTAAGTGATGTCCCCTGGGTTGTCGCTAGACGACGGGAGCGGGGGCTAGGAGTTGCTCGGCTACGAACGCGTCGGGCGGGGAACCGGGCTCTACGCACCGATTCCGTGGCCCTTCGCTGGTGAGGGCTAAAGGATGCTTGGCTAAGAACGCGCGGGGCGCAGAACTGGGCATCGCTCGTTAGGTGTCACATGCGTGGTGGTACTCTGCGGTGTGGCACTGGAGCCAGGGTGTGCGGATGACCCCTAGGGGAGGTCATGGTGCATACGGTTAATATGGATTCTGGTTTGAGTCGGACAAAGGCCAAATGTGACTTTTGGCGTTTTTTTTTTTCGGAAATGATGTGTTTTTTGGGCCAAATGGTTTTTTGGCGTGTGTGGAAAAATCGTGTTTTATGGGCTTTGTGCATTGGGCATGTTTCATGCATATTGTTTGAGTTCTATGTGTTTTTATCTGGTAGTGTTTGGATTTTACTTACCTGCGGTACCGTTTTGGTTCCGTAGCTTTTGGTGCAGGGTTGGAGGACGAAGAGGAGGAGGCTGAGCCCGAGGATGCGGCTCCGCCGGGTTGCTGATGCTATGCTTTATATTTGATTTAAAACTGTATTTGGGTTTTTGTAATGTTTTATTTATGTATGTTTTAAACAGCTTGTATTACGTTAAGAAAAATTCTGGTACTTAGTTATGACTTTCGTTATCCGCTGCGTGTTTCTTTGTACACATATGTTGCCTTGCACACACTCGGCACCCGTCAATAGGATGGTGACCCGGGTTGTCACCATCCGGACGTCTCGATTTCTCCGTGTTCGGGCGTGGGGATTTGGGGGCGTCACAGGTGGTATCAAAGCGGTTTGGCTCTGGGTAAAACCACATGTCCCGTAGGCAGTACCAGAATGCTTTTTAAAGTTGTGTTTTGAAAATTATGTTAAGTACAGTTGTTTTATTTGTTTTATTTGTTTGAGCTTGTTTGTTTGTTTGTATTTATTTGGTTATGTTTTTGCAAGCTGGCTTCTTTTGTTTCTTGCAGTGTGGTGTTGGTTTTGTTTTTGTTGGTTTTATGATGGTTTTATTTGTTTTCTTAAAGGAGGGTCAAGAGTGGTGTTGTGGCAGGAAAATGGGGAGACCAAGGAAATCTACCCAGGAACCACGGGACAATACCTCCAGGGATGACTCCCTAGCCGAAGCAATACGGCAGATGACGGAATTTATGCAGCAGAGTGCGAGGTCTCAACAGACAGGGCCTTGGCCACAACAAGGACCTTGGCCACAACAAGGGGGTCCCTGGCCACCATCAGGAGGGCCTTGTCCACCATCAGGAGGGCCTTGTCCACAACAAGGAGGGTTTTGGCCACAACCAGGAGGTCCTTGGCCATATCAGGGAGGGCCTTGGATGTATCCAAGAGGGTCCAGTAGCATGGTGCAAGCCGGATGCACCTATGAGCGCTTCCTGGCGCATAGGACTCCACACTTCACTGGAAATTAGGATCCACTTCAGGCTGGAAAATGGATCAAAGATCTGGAAAAAACCTTTGAGGTGTGTGGATGCACTGAGGCACAACAAGTACTCTACGCTAGCTATCTCTTGCAAGGTACCGCTTCTGATTGGTGGGATACCAAGAGGGTGATGCTAGAATCTGAATTGGGATCTTTCGCTGCGGTGACCTGGCAGCGTTTCAAGAAGGAGTTCAATGACCGCTTCTTTCCCGCATCGGTAAGAAAGCAAAAGGCAAGATAGTTCTCCAATCTGGTCCAAGGGGGCGCGACAGTGGAACAATACGCCCGGAGGTTCATAGAACTTGAGCAATTTGCTGCTCACCTTCTCGCCACTAAGGAGATGCGAGCAGATCGTTTTCAGGAGGGGCTACGCCATGACATACGCCGTATGGTGGTCAGCCATCGGATATCCACTTTTCAGGAATTAGTGGATGTGGCCACCCTTGTGGAGTGGGAAAATAATCTGAGTGTAGGCTCCCCTCCAGGGCATAAGAGGCGGAGTTTTTCTAGTGAAGGAAGCAGCTCGGGTTCGCCCCAGAAGTTTGTTCAGCGGACCGGAACTCGACCTCAAACGTCCTCAGGTGTTCGTATGAGAGGACAGGTGCCTATTTGTGGAGCTTGTAATAGAGCTCATGAGGGCGAGTGCCGGATGAGTAGCGGACCCCAATGTTACCAGTGCGGCCAAGTGGGACATATCGCTCGGGATTGCTCCGTCAGAGTTCAAGGAAGCCGTGGAGGTAGACACGGTGGAAGAACCAACCCGAGACAAGCAGTGCAAGCCCGGGTTTATGCTGTCACACCCGGAGAGGTGGATGATGAGGCACCAGTGACCCATGATGCTGGAGTAATTATAGGTATGGTTTAATTTAATCTTAAGTTGGATTTAATTTTTGGTGTTTGTGGTTTATTCTTTGCTTTTTGGATTTCATGGGTTGATGTGTTTGGTTCAGGAAGAGTCCGTTTGTATGAGTTTTATGCTTGTACTTTGTTTGATTCCGGTGCTTCACGGTCGTTTGTATCTTCCACGTTTGCTCGGGTGTGTAATTTGGTCACGGAACCGTTGCCGAAGTCTATGGTAGTGGCTCTACCCGATGGTGAGATGGTGTGGTGTTCCAAGGTTGCTTTGGGATGCCCGTTAAATTTTGAGGGAAGGTTCTTGGATGCTGATTTGGTGGTGTTCAAGCTGTTGGGCTTCGATATCATCCTCGGGATGGATTGGCTATACCGATATTCTGCGAGTATTAATTGCAGAAGTCGGATAATTAGCTTTCAGCTTCCAGATGGTGATTGTCTGGAATTTGTGGGGAGTAGATTAAAAGAAAAGCAGATAATTATATCGGCGATTCAGGCAAGAAGAGAGATTGCATGGGGAGCGGATGCATTCTTGGTGTAGATGGTGTCCACGCCGTCTGAGAAGAAGTCTTTGGCAGACATTCCAGTTGTGAAAGAATTCCCCGATATGTTTGTGGATGACTTGCCCGGACTACCCCCTGTTCGGGAGATGGAGTTTGTTATAGAATTGGAACCTAGAGCGGCTCCTGTGCATAAAGCTCCTTATCGCATGGCACCGGCTGAATTGAAAGAGTTGAAGACTCAGTTGCAAGAACTCGTAGAGAAGGGATTTATTCAGCCTAGTACGTCGCCATGGGGTGCACTAGTTTTATTTGTTAAGAAGAAAGATGGAACCCTTCGTATGTGCATTGATTATCAGGAATTGAACAAGGTGACCATCAAAAATAAATATCCTCTCCCGCGGATAGATGATTTATTTGATCAGCTTCAAGGAGCAGCCGTGTTCTCTAAGATTGATCTGAGGTCGGGATACTACCAGCTGAGAATCAGAGACCAGGATGTGCCTAAAACTGCTTTCAGGTCGAGGTATGGGCATTATGAATTTAAGGTGATGCCGTTTGGGTTAGCTAATGCCCCTGCAGCTTTCATGGATTTGATGAATCGAGTGTTTCGACCTTATCTGGATTCCTTTGTGGTAGTATTTATTGATGATATACTGATTTATTCCCGAGATGTTGAAGAGCATGTGTATCATCTTAGTCTGGTACTTGAGAGATTGAGATAACACCAGCTATACGCCAAGCTCAGCAAGTGTGAATTCTGGTTGGAAGAAGTTAAATTTCTTGGGCACGTAATTTCCCGGGGCGGAGTGGCTGTTGATCCTAGTAAGGTAGAAGCCATTTTGTCATGGCAGCGCCCGACTACAGTGCGCGAGGTCAGGAGTTTCTTGGGGCTCGCCGGATACTACCGAAGATTTGTAGAGGGTTTTGCTCGCCTATCCGGACCTCTCACAGCTTTAACTCGGAAGAATACAGAATTTGTTTGGTCAGAGAAATGTGAGAGAAGCTTCCAGGAATTAAAGAACAGGTTGACGACGGCACCAGTGTTAGCGCTCCCAGAACCGCATAAGCCATTCGTAGTCTTCAGTGATGCGTCTAAGTTTGGGTTGGGTTGTGTCCTTATGCAGGAAGGACGGGTTGTAGCCTATGCATCTCGTCAGCTAAAGGACCATGAGAAGAATTATCCGACGCACGATCTAGAATTGGCTGCGATTGTTTTTGCCCTCAAAATCTGGCGGCACTTCTTGTATGGGGAAGCTTGCGAGGTTTTTATCGATCACAAGAGTTTGAAGCATTTGTTTTCCCAGAAAAATCTGAATATGAGGCAGAGGCGATGGCTGGAGCTAATCAGTGACTATCAGTGTGAGATCAAGTACCATCCGGGAAAGGCTAATATAGTTGCTGATGCTTTGAGCCGAAAGTCACACTTGGAAGATGAAGCCGAGCCGTCAGAATTGGATTCATTGCTTTGTGGGATGAGAAGGCTCCTTATAGAGAGTTCGCAGCAAGTGGAGATTTTGTCTTCAGTTCTTGATATTCGGGTAACTTATTTTGAAGAATTGAAAACTCTCCAAAGAAAGGATCCGAAGCTGCTGAACATCAGGAAAAGAGTCAGAAAATCTCGAGGGCCGTTGCATTATAGCATGGATAATGATGGGATACTTCGGTTCCGAGATCGCAGAATGGTCCCAAAGGACTCAGATTTCAAAGAACGGATCATGGCGGAAGCTCATGCGGCCCCTTATTCAGTTCATCCCGGCAGTACAAAGATGTATCGGGACTTGAAGAAAAATTACTGGTGGGATGGAATGAAGAAGGACGTTGCCTTATATGTGGAGAAATGTCACACATGCCATCAGGTGAAGGCCGAGCATCAGAGACCTGCAGGCATGCTCCAACCCCTCCCTATTCCTGAGTGGAAGTGGGATGACATCACGATGGACTTTGTAGTGGGTTTGCCGAGAACGCCTAGTGGGAAGAATTCTATTTGGGTGATTGTGGACCGGTTAATGAAGAGTGCTCATTTTCTGCCTGTTAATAACACCGACTCTTTGGGTAAGTTGACCCGTTTGTATGTCAAAGAGATAGTGCGGCTACACGGCGTACCAAAGAGTATAGTGTCGGATCGAGACCCGAGGTTTACGTCGCAGTTCTGGAAGAGTTTGCAGGCAGCTTTGGGTACTAAGTTGAAGTTCAGTACTGCTTATCACCCGCAGACAAACGGCCAGTCAGAGCGCACCATTCAGACCCTGGAAGACATGTTGCGAGCATGTGTCATGGAATTCCAAGGAAGTTGGGAAAACCATTTGCCGCTCATCGAGTTTGCATACAATAACAGCTTCCATGCGACCATTCAGATGGCTCCCTATGAAGCTCTTTATGGGAGAAAGTGCAGGTCGCCCTTGTGTTGGGATGAAGTTGGGGAGAGTAGGATAATTGGACCCGAAATAATTCAAGAGATGCAAAGCCAAGTCCGGATCATCAGAGATAAAATGGCGGCAGCTCAGAGTCGCCAGAAGAGTTATGCTGATACCAGGAGGAGAGAGTTGTCGTTTGAAGTTGGTGATTGGGTTTACCTTAAAGTCTCTCCCATGAGAGGTGTTAAGCGTTTTGGTAAGAAGAGGAAGTTAGATCCAAGGTACGTCGGCCCTTTTCAGATTCTGGAGAGAGTAGGGTCCGTCGCTTATAGAGTTGCTTTGCCAGATTATTTTGGGAATGTTCATGATGTCTTCCACGTATCATCCCTGAAGAAGAGCTTTGGACAGCAAGAGCCACGCTTCGTCGACCCAGCGGGTATTCAGTTGCAACCGGATCTCACTTATGAAGTTGTTCCGTCGCAGATTTTGGATTGGAATGAGCAACAGTTGAGGTCCAAGACGATACCTTTGGTTAAAGTGGCTTGGGGAGACCCGTTAGCTCAAGACTTCTCTTGGGAGCGAGCAGCGGACATGAGGGAGCAGTACCCGTACTTGTTCGAATAGAGAAGGTATGTATCTTAATCTGGATCACAGTTGGTTTATGTGCTTTCTTGTGGCTTGCTTTAGGTTGATGGCTGATCTTGCAAATTTCGAGGACGAAATTTGTTTTTAAGGAGGGGAGGATGTGATGACCCGCTTTTGAGTGTATTTTCGCTGAAATAGTTGTCTTTATTTTAATTAATATTTTAGTTATTTATTTTAATTTATTTGCGTTTTAAAATTGTTTTTAATTTAATTGATGTTGTGTTTTATTTCTTTTAGTTGTTTACAGTTTTTAATATCTTCGCGGCGGTTTAGTATTGTTTTTCCCGGACTGAGGATTAGACCTCGTCTTTTCCCTACATCTCTTTCCCTTTTTCCTTTTCTTTTTCCTTTTTCTCTTTTTCCTTCTTTCTTTTTCCTTTCTTTTTCTTTTTTCTCTTTCTTTCTTTTTCCCTCTCTCTCTCTCCCCGCGTCGACCCCCCCGGCCTCTCTCTCTCTCTTCTCTCTCCCTCACACCGGAAGCTTCAACTCCCCGATATACCGCCGTCCGGCCACCGTGCGGCTCACCGCCGGTCCCATTCGCTTCGTCTCCCTCCGGCGCACCTCCCCACCGAAACTCACCCCCAACCAGCCGGCCGTTTGACCGGAAATCCTCCTTAAAGCCCGCACGGCTTTGGCTCCGATCCGCTGCCGTCGCTCCACCTCCGGCCACCATTCTTCACCACTTCATCACCGGTCCCTTGCCGTCCTAACCCACCTATTTCCAACCACCAACGACCACCGGAGCAACTCCTACGAGCTAGCTTTCCTTTTTGGGAAATCCGGCCTCCCACCGGCGATTTCGCCGCCACCCACGGCCAACCACCACTTCCAATAGCTTCACAATCATCCCTAGACCATTCCCTATCAATCCCAAGCCCTAGTTTATCCCCGTTCAAAAGTGGGTTTTTCACAACCCACAGCCACAGTGAATTTTCACTGTGACGTTACTTTTTCGCCGCTGTTTGCAACGCCTCGTGTTTTCTAAAATTACCTTATAGCGCTGTAAATAATTTCCAAACCCTATTTTCAGATTTAAATATATATTGCTCATTCAATTTAATTTATCTGCTGGTTGGTTGATTCCGAACTGAGTCCGAGGAGTTCGGGGGTCGGATGGATGGAGGACGGAGTTGCCTGTTTACTTGATTTATGTTGTTGGATTATTTTATTATGCATTGTTATGGCATTGCATGGTGCATGCACGTGTGTTTTTGTTTAAGTGTGAAAAGCCTGTGTATTGGCGTAAGTGGTCTTACGGGTGCATGTGTATCACGACCCCAAGCCGGGATGGGGTATTATCCTGGTGGAGCTCCTCTGGTCACTCAGGAGCGGAATAAACTGAGTGATGTCCCCTGGGTTGTCGCTAGACGACGGGAGCGGGGGCTAGGAGTTGCTCGGCTACGAACGCGCCGGGCGGGGAACCGGGCATCGCTCTACGCACCGACTCCGTGGCCCTTCGCTGATGAGGGCTAGAGGATGCTTGGCTACGAACGCGCGGGGCGCGAAACTGGGCATCGCTCGTTAGGTGTCACATGCGTGGTGGTACTCTGCGGTGTGGCACTGGAGCCAGGGTGTGCGGATGACCCCTAGGTGAGGTCATGGTGCATACGGTTAATATGGATTCTGGTTTGAGTCGGACAAAGGCCAAATGTGACTTTTGGCGTGTTTTTTTTTTTCGAAAAGGATGTGTTTTTTGGGCCAAATGGTTTTTTGGCGTGTGTGGAAAAATCGTGTTTTATGGGCTTTGTGCATTGGGCATGTTTCATGCATATTGTTTGAGTTCTATGTGTTTTTATCTGGTAGTGTTTGGATTTTACTTACCTGCGGTACCGTTTTGGTTCCGTAGCTTTTGGTGCAAGGTTGGAGGACGAAGAGAGGGAGGCTGAGCCCGAGGATGCGGCTCCGCCGGGTTGCTGATGCTATGCTTTATGTTTGATTTAAAACTGTATTTGGGTTTTTGTAATGTTTTATTTATGTATGTTTTAAACAGCTTGTATTACGTTAAGAAAAATTCTGGTACTTAGTTATGACTTTCGTTATCCGCTGTGTGTTTCTTTGTACACACATGTTGCCTTGCACACACTCGGCACCCGTCGATAGGATGGTGACCCGGGTTGTCACCATCCGGACGTATCGATTTTCCCGTGTTTGGGCGTGGGGATTTGGGGGCGTCACATTGAAGTATGTTTTTCTGGGCCCAATTGAGGATACATTTCTAGTGGTCATTTCTTCTCAGCTTACTTCAAAGCAGGAAGTAAAATTATTAACAGTGCTGAGACATCATCGAGGAGCGATAGGCTGGAATATTGCAGACATCAAAGGTATTGACCCTTCAATTTGTACCCACAATATTTTTCTAGAAGGAGATGCAAGACCAGTCCGTTATGCATAGCGAAGGTTGAATCCTACCATGTAGGAGGTGGTGAAGAATGAAGTGCTGAAATTGTTAGTTGTGGGCATCATTTATCCTATCTCCGACAGCAAATGGTATTTGTTGTCAAAGAATGATGCTAAACCCAGGTTGATATGTTGGATTCTTTTGCTCCAAGAATTTGACATCACTATTCAGGATAAAAATAGAGCTATGAATGTGGTAGCCGATCACCTGTCACGACTGTAGCTACCTGATGTGTCTACATCCATTCCTCCGTTAAATGAAAATTTTCCTGATGAGCATCTTTTTGTAGTGTCGCGCGCTTCATAGTTTGCGGACATTATGAATTACCTTGTCACTGACTGGATGCCGGAGCATTGGACAGTCCAGGACAAACATAAGTTCCTTGCAAATGTACGATTTTATTATTTCGACACTCCTTATTTTTTTAGGTATTGTGTTGATCAATTGGTGTGTCGATGTATTCTTGATGATGAGTTTACCTCTGTTTTTCACTTTTACCATACTGGAGCTTGTGGAGGCCATTTTACAGCTAAAAAAACTGTTGCCAAAATTTTGCAAAGTGGACTCTATTGGCCTACTATTTTTAGAGATGTGGAGTCTTTTTGCAAAGCATGTGAGTCTTGTTAGAAACTTGAAAAAATCACATCACGTAACATGATGCCCATTTCCCATATTCTTACACTTGAGATATTTGATTATTAGGGGATTGACTTTATGGGACCATTCCCAAATGAATTTGGGAATTCTTATATTTTAGTTGCTATGGATTATGTTTTAAAATGGGTAGAGGTCATACCTTGTAGAACAAATGATCATAAGGTTGTCATCTGTTTCTTGAAAGAATTGTTTGCATGTTTTGGCATTCCCAAGGAGATTATTAGTGATGGGGGTTCACATTTTTATAACAAACATTTTCAAAAACTTATGCAGAAATATGGAGTGACCTACAAAGTCTCTACTCCATATCACCCCCAGACTAATGGTCAAGCTGAGTTGGCCAATAGAGAGATCAAACTTATTCTTAAAAAAATAGTCCATCCCACTCGGAAGAACTGGTCTGAAAATTGGTTAATGTTTTCTAGGCTTATAGGACTACATTCAAAACTAACTTAGGGATGTCACCTTATATATTGGTTTATGGTCGGGCTTGTCATTTACCTGTTGAGATTCAGCATCGTGCTTTATGGGCTATCAAGCAAATTAACTTTTCACTTGATGCTGCAAAATGTTAAAGAAAGTTACAGATTACGAAACTTGATGAAGAAATGAGGGAGGCCTACGACAATTATCACTTGACAAAGGAGCGAACGAAGGCCTTGCATGACAAGAAGATCCATGACAAACATCTTGTCCCTAATCAGAAAGTGTTCTTCTATGATTCTAGACTACATCTTTTTCCCGGGAAGCTGAAATCCCAATGGAGTGGGCCATACATTATAAATGAGATTCATCCTCACGGGGCAGTAGACATTGTCAATCTGAAAAATGGCAATAGCTTCACTATCAATGGACAACGTCTAAAGCCATTCATGACTGCCTTTGATTCAAACGAAAAGATCTTACTTGTGCAAGATCCCGGGAAAGTTTTTTAATTTTGATCTTGATTTATTTATTAATTTCTTCCCTTTACAGCTTTCTTTAATTTCATTTTATGTTATTTATATTTATTGTTTTGCTTTCATTTTATATCACATGACTAGTTGTCTGTGTCGCTTACTTATTCTTGTGCACTTTGTTTTCTTTCGTTCAATTCATTGAGGACCATGTCTCTCACTAGTTGGTGGGTAGCGTGTGTGCATAGATTTTTTTTTAAAAAAAATTGCATTAATGTGATGTGCATTGATACATATATGATTGACACACACTTTATTTCTAGTATTTTGTGAAATTTAAGCACCTTGGTGAAGTGGTTGAGTAGAATTATTTTGTGAAGATTTATTTTCAAGTCTAAGCATAGAGCATGATTTCTGATACATCATATTTTTTTTTATATATGGTTTGAAATATTGGGCTGCTATACTTATTGAAATGAGACTTGGTAAGATTTATATAGAACGAAGGAAAAAGTTTGAAGGACATTTTGCACATGCTTACACCTGTAGTATTCATCATTTACTGTCTACTGATTTAACACAGGAAAAGTAAACTGCAAGACTACCGAGTCATGCTAAAAACAAAAAAGAAAGAAAAAAAAAATAATCGAGAAAAAAGAAGAAGAAGAAGATAAATGCAACTTAGTAAGAAGAAGATAAATGCAACTTAGTAAACTTTCCTAAATAAAGGGTTAGAAACAGTTACCCTAACTTTGGGGGTTGAGTATTTAACCTTTAAACAGAGTTGACGTGAAAACTGTTAGTCCTTTGAGTTTTGAGGTAGTTAAAATTAGCAATAATTAATTTTAATGTTGAAAAATCCTATGACAAATCTTGGTTAGTAATGAAGAACACACAATTGTGTAGCTACACACACACATATGAGTTCTGAGACATTTTTTTCAATTCTATGTGAATGATTGTTGAGACAGTCTTGGTGGGTATAGCTCCTAGGGTTGAGTAGTTATTGATCATTTTTTGTGAGAATTTAGAATTATGTTTGATTACTTTTGTTTGAATTTTGATCTTTATGCAATATTCATCTTAACTAATTTTACTATTTTACAAAACTAATGTTCATCTCAACACTGTCTTTTGTTCTACTCTGGATACGTAATACCGAAGTTATAAAGAATAAAGAAAGAACAATGAGGAAACTAGAACCCCTCAGCGGGAACTAGGAGACCTGTCTTGCCTAGGGCAAAAAATCATCCTCAACACCATGCTAGGAGACCCACCCCCTCTCTTATCTTTTTCCGTTCTATTTCTAAGCATCGGTATTGGTATTAGTGTAGTCATTTGCTTTGAGGTCAAATTTTGGCTAATTAAACCCAAAAGTTATCTATATTGGATTAGGTATCCAATAGTCACCTCATCTTTTAACTACATTAGCTCAACATATATATAGATGAACAGTAAGGCCTGTTTTGGATAGAAAAGTTCTCCCAAGTCATCTCATCTCATTTCAATATTCAATCATCATAAATACAAACATTTTTTAATTTCAAATCTTCAATTTTTTCATTTAATCATTACAAATTTTACAAACTTTCAAGCAAAATACAAAAAGCAATTCAACTTTTTTAAATCTCATAACAAAAATAATATTAAATTTATATTCTAATAATATTTTAACTTTATAATATTTTTATTCAACATTTTCTCTCTCCTTTCCCAAAATCCTATAAAACATATTAGCTCAAATATTTCACTGCTATTCATAAATTATTTCATTATTATTCATAAATCATTTCATCTTATCTCACTATCTAAACGGGGCATAATTTAGTCATCTACTTTTTAAGCTTATTTTTCTTATCATAATTTCTCTCATTCCTTGCGAAAAATCGATTCGGATATTTACAAATGATTTCATTTGTCTCCATCTCTCCTCTAACCCAAATATGGGTAAAATATATGCTTAGACTTTTTCCATTAGTTTGCTTTGGAAATATAAGTAAAAAATGGTCATTTAATTAGAATGAACAATATTACCGTTATTTTAGTAATTATAAAGTCATTGAAAAAATGTGCATTAAAATTATGATAATTAAAATAAAATATATTTTATTTTATTAAAAAAATATAAATAATAGTAGATCTACAAAATAGGATAAAAAACTAAAAAACATTAAATAAATAATATTTTATTATTATATAGAGTTCAGATGAATAATCTAATGTCAGATTAAATTTTGAATGAGATAAATAAAAAATAAATAGTGTGATAACTACTTGCCAAACGAGATGGCGAATCCACTTCTAATGCTGTTACATACATACATACATACATACATACATATATATATATATATATATATATATACACACACATATATATAATATATATAACTCTTTTTGAGGTGTAATGATCTAGAACTAACTCTATCACGTTACACACTAGGGTGGAATCATTCCACCAGGTTCTATCAAAAGGTTAAGAGAAATACTTTTTGCAATCGGGAGATGCAGTCGGTTGTAAAAAAAAATTAATACGGGACCTACATGAAAAAAAAATTATTTATATAACTTTTTATAATTCATGTAGGTCCCCTTGAATATAAAAAAATTTTTTTATAATTTTTTTTTATTTATTCCGTATAACCGACTGCACGCCGACTGCATGTGGCGACTGTATGTAGCAAAGCTGAAAGGTTAAAATACAAGCTAGGACGGAGACTTTCCGCATTGCAGCTAGAGATGTTATAATAATATTCTATATTTATTTTAATTAATGTTGACATCTCTTTAAAGTTTTATAATCAAAATGAATTATTTAGTTTAGATTGTAATTTTTAAAAAAATTGAAATTTGAAAAATTACAAGAAAAATAATTGAGTTGTTCTATTTATTATTTATACAACCATATATTTGTTATAGAAAAAAATAATAATAAGTATGGTATGTGGTGTGTGAGATAATAAATAGAATTATTATTTTTTAATATAATTTTTATTTTAAAATTTGAAAAAAATAAATTATTTTTTACATTTTATTTAAAAATTTAAAAAAAATATGATGATTAGATAAAAAATTAAAAATTAAAAATATTTATATTTAAGTAGTGTTTGGATATTAACTTCCAAATGAGACCTAAGAAAACAAATAACTAAGTCACTTTTAGGAAAAGTCTATTTCACCCTTAGCTACCTTTCGTTATGACCGATATTTTACAAGTACCTAAAGACCCGCACCCACTGAGTCACTGACACATGTAACTCTCTATGATGTTACTAGTCGTCTAGGCTCACAACCAATGTGGTCTAGTAGACTGGGTCTCCAGGCCCAAGAAAGCGATGACACGGCCTAAAAAAAAATTATTTCATAAAAAATAGAAGAAAATGCCATAAGTTTTTAACATTCGCAAAATCCTCTCAACAGTTTTTATTTTTTATTTTTTATGTATCTTTTAGGGAGAAAGTTGAAACAATATTTGCAATTTACCAACTCTAACGCACTCTCTTTAAATAAATAATAATAAATTTAACATTTACATGAAAAATAAAAATTATTTTTTTAATAATAGATTTTATATTTTTACAGATAAAGCAAGCAAAGCTTACACACTTAAAAAATGTATCTAGTATTAATTTTTTTAAAGTGTAATAGGCCCTGCTTAGATAATGAAAATATTTCATCTCATTATTATAACTTTATCGAATTTTTACAGAAAATATAATAAATAATCTAATTTTTTCAAATATCAAATTTAAATAATATTAAAAAATAATATTTTATTCAACTTTCAATTTACATCTAAAACTATCTTATATCATCTCACTATTCAAACTGCACCTAAAAGTAATAGACAAAGAAATTAAATAATCCCCCCACTAGAAATGATAGATGCAGCCATAAATATGCATGGTTAAAACTGATATTAACTCGATTCGTTTATTAAATGAATGGTTTATAAATATAAAATTATAATTTATTATTAGAAGATACGATTTATGTAGAATTTGATTCAATTTGTATAAACTCGACTTACTTCAATTTATTATTTCTTGTAAGAAATATGTCTATATTTATAATAAAAAGAGAATGCTACCTACTTTGATTATCGTCTCACATTTTATTTCAATATGTAAATATAGAATTTTTATCGCCCTTGCATCATCTTTGATTTTTTTTTTTAAATAAAAATCGATAGTTGATAATATAAAAATTTTATTCTAATGAAACCATTTTTAATATTTAAAAAATATAAAGTTAATTCGATAAAAGGTTGGCACTCATTCGAATAGAAATTAAATGAAAACAAAAATGACCGGCTAGTGTCATTATTGGATTATCTAAATGTAAATATAAAATTAATATAATATGACATGATTTTATATTGAACTATTTCATTCAAAATTTATTCCTACATTAAATTATCCATCTATTAATAAAAATAATAATAAAATATTATAAATTTAATAATATTTTTTCAATTTTTTTTCTAAATTAAGAGCTTTTATGGAAATACATTATTATTTTTATTAAATAACATGGAGAAATAATGCGAGAGGAATAATGAAAATGAGGAAGAAGAATAGAGGTAGAGACTGTATAAATATATTATTTTTTATTCATTTGGTTGTGATACATTAACAATCAAATTTAACTCTCAATCTTAATTTTACTATAGCAAAAAGTTGAAAGTTTTGAAATTAGATAATTTAATGTAAAATATTTTTAAATTCTATTAGCTAAATTTCTCATTGAATTTGCATTTGAGGATGCTCAGAGTATTCTCAACGGATTATCTATATCCAAAATAAATTATAATTTATAACTATTAGACAGTGAATTTGCATTTGAGGATGCTCAGAGCATGCTCAACGGATTATCTATATCCAAAATAAATTATAATTTATAACTATTAGACAGAAAATTCACTTGCAATGAATTAGCTAATAGCAAATTTTATAGCTTTTAGCCGCAATAATTGTAAAAAAAAAAATACCAAATTTGATATATATAGACTAAAGATTTATTTTATTATTTTTTTTATAACTCTCTCTCTCTCTTCTCTCTATTTATATTTACAAACTTTTATCAATTTCTTTAAATTAAATAATAAAATATGATAAAATAAAATAAATTAATAATTAAAAAATAAATATTTTATAAATTATTAATCACTCGTTATTATATAATAAATAAATTAATAATTTAATGTAGAGATTTGATGTAAATAACTAATATCAAATTTATCTTATATTATTTTATTATTATATAATAAAAAAATAACTATTCCAAAATATAAAGACATATAAATAAAATAATTTAAATTTAAATTTATCTTACATTCAACAAAATTATCCTTTATACATGCATAATCCATTAACAATGATCTTATAGTCTATCAAACTTAGACTCATTTTCCTCGCTACCAGAGAATTTATAGACGATCAAACTTGGACTCATTTTCCTCGCTACCAGAGAATTTAAAGGTAATTGCGAGGTGATACCAACGTGGCCAATTTACTATGCATCGATTGCAACTCCAAGATCGAGCTCCCACCTTCTTTGATGGCCTCCGTTGCCACCCGGCGCAACTCCTCAACTCGTTCCCTTATCACCCTATTCTCACTAATCGAGTCAGACAAAACTCGGGCCAGCTCATCCGAGTCCGGCACAAATCGTGAGCCCTCACCCACCCTTGTTGCCACCTTCAACTCCTCCACCACAAGGGTAGCATTCGAAAACTGGTCGGCACTCATCGGCCAAGCCAGCAATGGCACCCCGGCCACTATGCCCTCGAGAGTCGAGTTCCAGCCACAGTGAGTCAGGAATGCACCGACAGCACGATGACTCAGTATTTGGACTTGTGGGGCCCACCCTCGTATCACCAGACCTCTCGCAGCCACACGATCTTCAAATCCTGGTGGGAGCATACTATCCACGTGTCCACTTTTAGACTCCTTCACCGCCCAAATAAAATGTATGCCACTCTTCTCCAGTCCGAAAGCCAGCTTTTCCATGACGTCCATGGGCAACCTAGCTTGACTCCCAAAGCACACGTACACCACCTTCTGATCATCACGAGCGTCAAGCCACGACGATATCTGTTCCACTTTTACCAAGCTGGACCCACCCCTCTGCTTGGACCCACTGATTTCTTCCTCACCTTCAAATCGGTGTAAGGGCCCCACTGCCCACACCCGATCATGCCCCATCTCCTTTCTCAGATGTTCCAAATAAACTCGTTCCAACTCGTCGAACGAGTTGATAACGAGTCCCCAACTCTCCATGTCAGCAAGAAACCCATCTTTGACGAGCTCCGAGTCCAGATCTCCTTTAGTTTCAACGAAACTTCGATAAACAGGAGAGACCTGCCACCAAGGGTAATTCGGTGAACCCGGGATATTGGGAAACGAGACGATCTCGTCTTGACCATCTTCTTCACGGGAATTCTGTTTCTGCCTCATTGGTAAGTACCGCCAGAGAGAGTAAATGACAGACAAGGCCATGGCACCGGACGGTGAGAAAACGAGGCGACGAATACCCAGCTCGCATGCGAGGCGGTGGGTCCAGCCCAAGAACATGTCGGAGACGATAGCCACAGGTGGCGAAGGGTGGGACCTGAACCATCGGAGCAAGGGCTCGTGGAGCTGGGCCAACGAGATCATCATGGCGCGGAAGGAGTTGGGGGGCAGGTCCTTGACGTTCTCTACGCCCGGCGGTATTGCGGGGTGCGAAGGAAAGGGGAGGACGAGAGTTTTGATGGAAGGGTGGGCGGAGAGAAGAGGTTCAAGGAGAGGAAGGTTGCTTGGAGTGACGAGAATGGTGATGGTGACGCCATGGATGGCGAGCTGGTGGGTAAGGTCGAGGAGAGGAATCATGTGGCCCTGTGCCGGGTATGGGAAGACTAGGAGATGAGCGTCGGTTCCCGACATTCTCATGGCGCTGTTTGTTTTTGGATTATTCCGAGGTAGACACAAAAATAAATAGGATTGGAATATGGTTATTCAAAAGAAAAAGGATGTATTCAAAAAGAGATCAGACACAGAATCGACGGTTGAGGAGGAGGAATTAGCTAGAAGAGCAAACAAGAAGAAAGAAAGGCGAGGAATTCTGCGGTTCGTCAGCTACCTCTAGGCAGACAATATATATATACATACATACTTACATATATATATATATATATGTATACCAAATTAATGCATTTATGATATAACGTATGTATTTCTTTTTGTAGTTTGGTGAGGAATATTTTTCTGAGCATTTTTGGTAACCAAGGAAATAAATATAGGAAAGATATATATGGCTAGCTAGCTTGCGTGAATTTATCAGCAAAATGTCAAAAGCATTTTTGTGCATGCGGCTGAGAAAGAAAATAGATTCAATCAGCAGGTTTGTGAATGGCGGTAACTTGGATTAATGGTTTCGCTATTTTAAGAAGAGGAAATATTTAACAAATTAAGGGGGAGAGAAAATATGGCCGTAGAATTCTTGCAGAAATGCTCAAGCCACGCATAGGGAATCCAACTGGGTCCCGACAATGATTTTTTTATTTATTTAATGATTAAAAAATATTTTTTAACGATGATGTGATTTTTTTTAAAAAAAATATTTAAAAGTATTACAAAAATACAAAAACAAAAAAAACAAAAACGAAAATAAAAAATTTGAACTGTCGAAGCCTGGGATCACCATGTGTGGCTGTTGAGCCACAGGGGTCCAATACATTTATTTCATGGATGGTTCCTGTGAAAGTGAAATACTGATTCAAAAATGATATTAGACGTCGGATTCACGGACATTACACGTAAGGAAGAAAGACAAATATTTCTTTTTACTGTAATCACATGTTGATTGAATATGATGTTCTTGAATCCGTCCGTGTAGCATCATTCATATTGATTAAAGATATATGTTCCCTAACAGACAAAAGATCAAATCTTTGTGCAAAGCTTTGTTAAAGTGATTGTCATGATCTATCTTTTCTCTTTTCCTGAATAAGATACTCATACTAAAAAATCAAGATTACAAAAGCACATGAATTATGTAGGCCTAAAACTTGCTCCCATTTTACATATAAGTTTGAAGTGGTACTCAAACGTATTCGTATCAGCAACCCATTTAGCTAGCAAGTTTGCATCTCCTTGTTGATTAGCAAGTCTGGGTCCACGTTACACAAATGTTTCAGCTTGATGTCCTCTGTCTATCCTTTCCATCTCCTGTTGTTCTCTTCATTATTATATTCACCTGCATGGTGCACGTCTTTGGAGTCTCCTTCAATCTGCAGTTGATCAATCCTAATTTTTTACACCAATTTACAATCTACGACTACTCCCCTTCCATCTCCTCTTCCATCTACTTCACATGAGTAGTTGGTTTGGATTTTTTTCCAACCATATTGGTGTGTATGCCCCGTATAATCCCTAGACACCGCTGCTATAACCGAGTGCTTGGCTCTTAACAGCCGCATCATAATTAATTTTGCATCTATCCTTCTCTTTCTATATTCTCCGCTTTTCTAGCATCTCTATATTCTTCCAAATGACAATATTTTACCTTCCTGGTCATATCCATGACATCATGTGGTTCTTTTTCATGATGTACTTTGTCGTTTCTACCAAACCATATGGTGTCCACGATGATTGCAGCAGATAGGGTGAGTTCTTGCTCTTTGTTAGTTACCACCTGCAGTTCATCATGAGGTTTTATGACACAACTCATCCAATTTCTGATCATATCCATGGGCCTAGGAGACTGCCTCCAAATCACTCTGGCGAAATTACATTTGATAAACAAGCTGTGTTCAGTTGTTTCTATTTCGCCCAAACAAAGGGGATAGAGGCATCATCTTGGCTCATGAATTAATGTTACCACCTTAGCTATGTCAGCTCTAGTTGGTGTTGCATTCCAAGCAACCTTCCATAGAGACATGTTTAGTCTATGTAGAAAAGAAAGGTATATGATATCTTGTCAACGATGGGAGAAACATATTTAGCCATGCAAGCATGAAAATGCATGAATGAATTTTAGTTTTAGTGGAAACACACGGCCAACTATACTTTCTTTTTTCTCTTTTCTTTTCTTTTCTTTTCTTTTCTTCTTTTTTTCTTTTTTCTTTTTTCCTTTTTTTTTTGAGGATAACCTCCAATCTTATTAGAAATCCCTCACTTTTAGCGGAGAAATACCCTTTACAATACCAAATCTCCTTACAAGCTTGTTGCAATAAAATGAAATAATAAAACCAAACAAAACCTCAATATAAACATGTAACTAGCATGAAAACGATGTCAAAACCAGTGCTAAACCATTCTCAAATTCAGCAAGCCACTATGATCAGTTCTCAATATTCCTTTAACCAGTTGAGGAAGATTTCTATGTGAAAACTCTTCAGTGCAGCCCCTACTACCCATTCTTGCAAGCCAATCTGCTGCAGAGTTCCCCTCCCTAAATGCTTGTTGATACCGCACATTCATCTCCCTCAGAAGGTTGCAAATTTCCTCCCAAAAGTCCTCTAAGTACCGAACATTACATCGACCTTCTTTCAGCCAATTGACTATCAAAAGCAAATCCAATTCGAGGACAACATTATCAAAGCCAAACAATTTACAATGTCGCAAACCAAGAAGGAGCACTATCAACTCCGCCTGATTACTCGAACTGATACCTGTATATCTACAAACGCAAATTGCAAAATACTATCATGATTTCTTAAAACACCACCTGCACCAGATTCTCCAGGATTATTAAGGCTACTCTCATCCACATTTAATTTAAATCATCCTAAACTTGGCTTATGCCAAGAAATTGCATGCACATGTTTTGAGCGAGAATGAGCAATCGCCAACTTCAATTCTTGCAAAATGGTAATGTCTCTCTTATTCAAACGATTAGAAACTCACAGTCTACTACCAACCCAACTAATCCAGTATTTAACAAACCGCCATAAAGCATCGAAAGGCTCCTTACAACCTTCCATATGAGTAGAGCACCTCCAGGACCACAACCTCCAAATCAGAATCACCAGAACCAAACCAACCAAACTTCCCACCTGTGAGGACTTCTTGGTTCTTCGAAACCAAGCTTCCACCGAATGAGACCAAGAACGATTTTGTACACATGGAATCCCCAAAAAATTCGAACAAGTTTTTCATAATTTAGAAGCAATTCGACCACCCATATAAAACATGATTTAAATGTTCAATTGCTTCCTCTTCACAACATTCACACTTGGACACCACAAGTATTCCGATGTGCCTTATACGATCATCCACACTCAAACTATGTAAAAGCTTTCCACATCGCAACAGAAACTTTCTTTGGCAAAGCCATATGCCATATCCATTCGGATCACTACTGTTTTGGAGCAACTACACAAACCAAGTCCAAAGTAGTAGAGGTAGAGAACCTGCCATTCGAATTATCCAACCAAATTAAAATATCATAACCAGTTTTTGTACCCCCCTAACTTGGACAAAATCTTGACCGATAATTCCCAACCCATAAGTTGCACTAAGAAATCCACATCCCAACTACTTTCCACCACGCATTCATTAATGTTCAGATTCGGGAAATCAACAACTCTGAGATCATCACATATCGGGCCTAACTGTAATCATTTATCTCTCCAAAAGGAAATATTTCTTTCTTTTACAAGCCATGAGGAACGACTAAGCACAAATGGAATTGAAGCCATAATCCTCTTCCAGAAAGGGGTCCGCTTCAAAGGATTAACTAAGGAGATATGATGGTCCTTCACATACTTGGCCTTTAAAAAATTTGCCCACAAGGAATTTTCAGTAAGCAGTTTCCAAGAAACTTTAAAATACAAGGGTTTTTCAACCTCAAGTAGATTCAGTAGACCAACACCTCCCTCATCAATTGGTTTACACAACGACTCCCATTTCACCCATCTTTTCTTTGGCTTCCTCTCATTTGATCCCCAAAAGAAGGTGCTAAACAGCCGCTAAGTCATAGCAAAACCGACTTCGGAGATTGTAAAACAGCTAACAAATGAATCGGCAGGCTTGATAAAACATGCTTTAAAAGGATTAACAGGGCCCCTGAAGATAGAAATCGCAAGACTATATCTAGCATTACTCTTATAAGGATAAGAATCTAAAGTTCATGATATATATCTACCTTCTTTTTCACGTGCAAAATCGCTAAAATTCGTAAGTAAAAAGCTTAATTTTTTATGGGGTTCTATCATGTGACTGATTTCATCTTGGTGCAACTTGGATGTACTGAGTATCCAACAACGACGTTTTAGTATCATGATTTTGGCAATATGGCAAGTGTTCAATATGGTTCATGATTTGGATACGGCTTTCATAACATTAAATTAAAACAAGATTAGTAATAAGGAAATGAGGGAAAGAGCAGCTAAGTTGGGAGAGGGTGTTTGAGATTTTTTTTAGTAGGTCAAGAGAAAAGGAGTTTTCGTGAATTAACTAGATGTGAAACCACGTTATGCTTCGGATGCTTTGGAAAACACAAACATGGAAACCATGTAATCAAGGGTTAACATCCCACAATGAAATCAAAACTTGCTATGGTTTAGGGCTAGAAATTATTTCCAAGTTTTTATACATTCTTGTAGTTGTTAAAGTTCGTAGCCATGGGGTTTATTGGGTCCTATCCACTCCTTAAATTCTGTTCTTACCCTTTGTAGGTCCTTGTCAAGACAAAGGTGGTGGGAAGCTAATGAAGATTGTATTGTGCATTGTTCAAATTAAGAGGAAGCCATTGGAGAGATCATTGAGTAATCGACCCAAAATACTTGACAAAGTTTCTGATTAGGCATTCAAGAGTCACAATTGTTTGAGCATGTCTGGACACTTTGAGCATCTCAGAACCTTGTGAATAATAGTGATATGATTTAAGTGAAGATGTTTTATTGAATTTTGAAAAAGAAGTGAGAAAAAGTTGAATAAAAATATTATAAAATTAAAAAATTGTTCGAATATAATTTTTCATTTGAAGTTTGTAAAAGTTCTATTAATCTTTATATTTGAATAGTGATTAGATTAATAAAATAGAAAATTTGAAAATGAAAAGTGTTTTATGTTTTGAGTGATGTTTGAGAATGAAATTATGAGAAGTTTTGAGAATTTTGAGAATCCTCGTAGTGTCCAAACATGCCCTAGTGTTACTTTTACAACACTTGTATTAAATGGGAGGAATTTATGTAAGATTATATGACATATTTTCTAAAGTAATGATATACTTACAATTTTTTTATAACTATGTTTTAAGTGGAATGCAGCTATGTGAAATATAAAAATCCAATAAAAATATTGACCAATTGACATGATCATATAAATTAAGGATAATGATTTCCTTACAACTTTCCTACATCTATGTTACAATTCTACATAAAAGTGAGAGTAGTTTTGTAAAATTGAGATTTTGTTTTAATGAAGTGACATTGCATTGATTGATTATAAAATAAGTTGTAAAGTAGTTGTAAAAAGTTGTAGGTGAATATCATTTTCTGAAATGAAGTGTATGAATATATTTAAGCTTGAAGCCAAAGGTTAGGTTTAGACACTTGGAACATGACGATAGGGACTGTGATTTGTAATTGAAAAATAGAGAACTCTTTGCGACAAATGGTTTCCCATGTTGCCCTTGTTTGCAAGTTGAAGGGAATGCTTCTAAGAATTGTTCTTGTGTCCAAAAAGCATTGGTAGGGAACATTGTTGATTCCATACATTGTTCAAATGAACATACTTCCATGTACGATATGTTGTTAGTGGCTGCAAAGGTAGTGGTTATTGGAGCCAAACTAATGGGAAAGGCAGTTAAATAGAGTGGGCAGTTGGGATAGATGGTTGAAGTCTACTATGTAACTGCTATGTAAACTCTCTGTTCTCTTTCAACTATTAATGGGCCTAAAGTTACTGATTATGAGATGGGGAACGATTTTGTTTTCCAAAAGGCCCATGACCGAACTAGTACTCTCGCTTATTGGGTACTTACGTTGAAACTTTATTTGAAGGCTTTGTTCCTAAAGTATAGGTATGCGCCAGAAGACTGGTGGAGCACATCTTACAGGGAAGAACGAAAGTTCAGTGTTGGTGCCAGCCAAAAGAAGTCCTTAAGAGCAATCTGTGGAGGAAATTCTTGCCCACTCCAATCTAAAGAAACAAAAGTTTATTGTTGATGGTTCTATGGTGGAGGTTCCCATTTTATTGGCAGAGGCTGAGTTTCAGCTCATAAAAATATTGAGTTGGAACTCTCAAGGGCTAGAAATGAATGTTAATTGTTAATGTATGGAAATGCTGAACTATAACTTGGGTTTCTCTAGTTATCTGGCAGCTAGTGAGGGATGCAATGGTGGACTTTGTTTATTTTGGCAATCAGAAGTGAACTTAGTGTTGTCATATTTTTCAAAACATCATTTTGATGCCAAAGTTTCAGATACTAAGAAGGCGTTGGAATGGAGAATTATAGTGATTTATGGTCACCACAAGGTCGGTTAGTGAAGACAAATTTGGCAACTTCTATGACACTTGAAGGATTTGCATGATGGGCCTTGGTTATGCTTTGGGGATTTTAATGAGATTATATCCAACTCTGAGAAAGTGGGTGGCAGAGACCATCCGGCTTGGCAAATTCAAGATTTTAGGTACACTCTTGACTACTATAAATTCAAAGTTTTAGACAATGATGGTTCTTTCTTTACATGGACGAATCTAAAAGAGGGTTCTGCTAATATTAAGGATAGATTGGATCAATTTGTGGGTAATATATGGATTGGTTGTACTTGTATTCTTCATGTATAGTTAGGAACCTTGTTACCTCTACTTTTGTCGTAATTCTTTGTTATTGGTCATTGAGGGCATGGATCATCATAATAGTTTTCGACGACATTTATTTCAATTTGAAGCTATATGGGTAGGGGCAACAGGTTGTGAAGACACAATTGTTGTAGTGTGGTAGCCTAATGGTGAGTCTCCAAGTTTGCTTAATCTGGTTGATACCATTCAAGATTGTGGTAATAAACTAACCCAATGGAGTAGATCATATCATGAAAACAAAAAACAAATGGCTATTCAGAGACGGGTATTAGATTCCTTTCAAGGACAGTCAACTCTTCATTCTTCCTCAGCAATTAGAGAAGTTAGGAATGATATTAATCTACTTCTAGAATAAGAAGAGTTGATGCAGAAACAGAGATCAAGAGTGGCTTGGTTAAGTGACGATGATCAAAATACAAAGTATTTTCATTACAAGTCTTCACAGAGGCAGTTTTGAATTTTTTTTTTTTTTAATATATGTGGGTGTCCGGGCTAGCTTGCATGTACCTCGACTAATCCCACGAGGCCTTGAAGTTAATGGCCAGGTAAACCTGCAGTGACCCTATAGGAACTCGAACTAGTGACCATTAGGGAGCAAACCCAATGCTTGACCAACTAAGCTATCCCTCAGGGTTAGTGTTATTTGGGATAATAGAGGAGTTTTAAGAGTAGGAAAGGATATGGACTTAGCCGTTACTGAATATTTTGCTGATTTGTTTTCCTCAACCATTCTAGGTAACATGGATTCTGTTCTTAGCTCTATGTAGTCAAAAGTTTCTAATTCAATGAATGCCAACCTGCTTTGTGAATTTACTTGTGAGGAGGTTAAGGAAACCTTATTTCAGATGCAACCTTTGAAAGCTCCAAGTCCAAACGATATGTCTCCTTTATTTTTTTTAAAAAAAGAAATTAACACGTTTTAGTAGATTATGTTATTCACACAGTCCTGCATTCATTTGTTTTTTATTTCAAGGAAGATAAAATTTCATTAATAAAACTTAGACCGAACATGAATTGTCTTTCATTACAGCCTTTTATCTCGTCTAGACCATCTTCTAACCATGCATGTTCAGGCAGGGTGCTGCTCCATCAGGTGCTGTAAATCCTCTATCTCCTAGCCAAGCCACAAGTTGTCTTCATTCTTGGAATTGATTGAATCTATTACTAATTTGGCATCCCCTTCTAATATGACTTGATTCAGTCCTAACTCAATGCAAAGTTCCATGGCTCTATGTAAAGCAGACACTTCTGCTTGAAAATCAGAAAGAACATGTATCTTAGAAGCTATCAAACTTGCTTGTAAGCCCCCTTCAGGATCCCTCAATATGATCCCCATCCCCATGCTATCCTTGTCTTTGTCAAATGCTGCATAAAAATTCACTTTGAAGAAAGGCCACTCAGGTGGTTTCCAGAGCTGACTTGGTCCTCTTTCTCGATTCTTTGCTGCACTATTATTGGTGCTTAAGTTGATCTCCTTAAGTGTAGATAGGTCTGCTTGAGCCATAGCAACAATTGTGGCAGGATTCTCAGGCTGATTTTGAAAAGTATAAGAATTCCTTCTGACCCAAATGTGGTAGAACAAAACTGCAGCCATCTCAATATTTTTCTGTGGTAGTTTCTCAGTCATCTCTCCCCATAGCTGTTGAAAATCAGGATAGAATCTTTTCCATTTCCTAAACAAGCTTGTCTCTCCACCCCAAATGTCTGCTGCTGCAAGACAGGCCCATAAGGCATGCACTATTGTTTCTTCTTCTCTTTCACAAACTAGGTAGAGATTACTCTCAACAATCTTCTTCATGTACAGCCTGTCTTTTGTAGGAAGAATGTTGTTTAAACACTTCCAAATGAGTATTTTAACCTTGCCTGGAACTTCTAATTGCAATAAATCTCTCCACACTGAGTTTTTACTCCCACTTGTTGAAGGTTCCCCTAGACAGTTTGGTTTCCAAAAAATAAGCACTCTTGCCTGTGTAGTTTCCTCTTTCTGACCCAACCCAAATCCTTCTGTCACTTGCCCCTCTCCTGCTGATAGGTATGGAATAGATTAGCTTGGCTTCTCTTCACTAAAGATTGATTCCACCAAGTCTACCTTCCAAGAACTACTATCTTTATCAATCAAGGCATCCACTCTAGTCTCAATGTCTAGAGTGTTGATAAGAGTCTGAACTCGGAAAGTCACAAGTCTTGGAAGTCACTTATCCTTCTAGATTCTAATGCCGCTTCCATTACCCACCCTCCAAACCAACCCCTCCTTTAGAAGCCCCAAGCTTGACCAGAGGCTCCTCCAAATGAAAGAGGAAACTCCTTTCATCTTGGCATCCATTACATCACAGTTTGGGAAGTATTTTTGTTTGAAAATTCAAGAGACCAGTGAGTGTGGATCTTTTATCATTCTCCCTATTTGTTTTACTAGTAAAGCTCTATTGAAGTAGCAAAGATCCCTAAACCCCAACCCCCTTGATTTTTAACTAAGCCCATGTACTTCCAAGTTTTCCAATTGATCCCTTTGGCATCCCCTCCATGACACTAACAAAACCTAGCCAAGAGAGTTTCAATTTCTTTTAAAAGCAAAACTGGCATCTTGAACACACTCATGGAATAGGCTAGGATTGCCTGTAGCACACTCTTGATTAGCACTTCCTTCCTTGCTAAAGATAGAAATTTGGTTTTTCAGCTGTTGATTCTTTTCCAAATCTTCTCCTTTAAGATTCTGAAGGTGTCATATTTGATCTTCCTACCACAGTAGAGAGGCCAAGATATTTGTTGTAATTATTGCACCTGGATCCATTCATTTGCTCAAAATGAAATCCTTGGTTGCTTGGTCGCATTCTTTAGACTCTGCTTCCCTTGCACCTGGTATTAATCATACATATATTGTGTTAATATCCAAGAAGAGAAATTTTGAGAGAATTACTAACTATAGGCCTTTTAGTTTGTGTAATATAATTTATAAAATCATTGCAAAGGTGCTTGCTAATAGGTTGAAGTCAATCTTACCTCATGTTATTTCGACACAAAAGACTATATCTTTGATTTGCTTAAGAATTTTGTTTTTTCAAAAATAAAAAAACAATAACAAAAGATTGGGGACAGCAGTCACAGAACCTATTGTAACAAGTCCGATGATTCAACGTTGGGCCACATCAGAAAAAGAACAGTTAAGCCCAATTTCTTTGTTGGAATAACGAAGGCAAGGCCCTCAAACTTGCCATTCATTCATTCTCTTCCTTCGTTTATCATTTTACTTTTATTTTCCATTTGAACCAGACACCAAAATTACGGAAGCGATACACTATGGCGACTGACTCGGATGACTCGTCCTTCCCCTTCCCAAACAAGCGTCGCAAAACCCTATCCTCGACCTCCAAGTCGAAAATCCAAGACAACCCCAATCACTCTCATTTCGAAGCTCAAGAACAGCTACAATGGACTGCCAATTCCAATTCCAATTCCAATTCCCCTTGCATGATCTGCTTATCCGACAGTGCCAAATCAATCAGAGGCATAATCGATTGCTGCGACCATCACTTCTGCTTTCTTTGCATCATGGAGTGGGCCAAGATCGAATCCCGTTGCCCCATATGCAAGCGGAGGTTTAGCACCATTCATAGGCCGTTCAAGGACGGTGTCTTTTACCGTGAACGCGTCGTCAAGGTCCCAGTCCGTGACCAGGTGAGGGAAATTTCGGTATTTCATTATATGCTTCTGTCATGGGTTTTGAGTTTTGTGATGGGTTCTCTTTGCTTTTGTTTCTCTTGGATGCGAAGGTATTAATTTTAGTGTATTTATTTATTGGGGCTTTTTACGCCTCTCTCTTTAATACGTTAGTGAATGTTTTTCTTAGAGCTTTAGCTGATAAGGTATCGAATAGAGCGATTTGGAATGACGCGAGTTAAATTATTTGTGGTTTGCATACGTCTGCTATCTGTTTGTGAGTTTTCTTCTGGGAGATTGTTACTATATGGGTCTGATTATTTATTTGTGTGTAATTGAATGTTTACTAATTATAGCTTATCCCAAAAGAAATAAAGATGCTCTATCTGATTTTGGTTCCGGGTGAGCCTTAATAGAATTACATCTGAAAAGACACTAGGGCATGGTTATGGAATAAGAAACCAAATGAAAGAGATTGAGAAATCAATGAAGAATATTAAACTAGTGTTTAGATTATTACCACTGTTATTTTAGCTTATGAATTAACACTTCAAACTAATCAAGGTAGTATTTTCTTTGCTTAATTATTGGTTACTTTTTTTATTACTAAGCGAGAAAATTAACTATTTTTGCCCATACGATTTTTTCAAATTAGGCTTATTACTAGATGAACCATATCGCTGATATTTATCTCCTAAAAAGAAATGAGAGTTAGCAAAAGTAAAAGAAGATATGTACATAAACTCGATGTAAAGTGCTCTAAGAGATGGGCTTGACTTTGTTCCCTTTTGGAGAGTTGTTAGTATTTATCAATTTGGCTCTGGTGAGCCTTAGGGCATGCTTGGAGAGTGAGATAAGATGACAATTTGTGAATGGTAATGAGATAGTTTGGGTTTTGGGAAAAGAGAGAGAAAATGTTGAATAAAAAATATTATAAAGTTAAAATATTGTTATAATATAATTTTTTTTAATATTATTTTTGTTTGTGGATTTAAAAAAGTTAATTTTTTTTTTTAAAAAGTTTGGGAAAGTTGTAATGATTAGTTTGGAAGAGTTGTAATAATTAGTTTGAAAGTATTTGTGTTCGAGTGATGTTTGGGAAGGAGATGAGCTGAGATGAGAATTTTAGGATAGAAACTTTTTCCAAACAAGCCCTTAGTAGAACTCCAGTTTATGAAATGACATTAGAGCATAGTTGCTAGATTTTATACAAGGATAGATAATTAATTTTCCGCAATTCTTTGTGAATCAAAGATATTTCACTGATTTATTTAGGATTTTAGAGTGTAAATGAATGTTTGATAAATGAAATGAGATGAAAATTTTATGAATAGTAGTGAAATGGTATGTTAATAGTACTGAAATGATTTGAGTTAAGATGTTTTATTGCATTTTGGGAAATGAGAGATAAAAAGTTGAAAAAATATTATAAAATTAAAAAATTGTTTGAATATAATTTTTTAATATTATTTTTGTTTTGAAATTTGAAAAAGCTATATTGTTTTTTGTGTTTTATTTGGAAGTTTGACAAAGTTGTAATGATTAGGTAATAATTAGATGAAAATTTTGAAAATTTAAAATTAAAAAGTGTTTTGTATTTAAGTGATGCTCGGGAAAGAAATTTTTAGAAGTTTTGAGATAACTCATTTCACTTCCCAAACATGGCCTAAGTCTTTATTTGGGCTCATTTAGGTTCTTTGGCTTTCTTATTGGCACCGGGTATCTGGGAACAGCGTCCCGACTAATCCCGGGGGTACATAGGCTCTTAGTAAGGAGTTTCTTGCAAGTGCACTTCAGGTAATTGAATGGAAAAATTCACCAGTCCGATGGTCCTAGAGATTGTTTGCACCTAAGGGGATTTGAACCTTAGACCTATGGGGAGCATACCCCCAGACCCAAAGCCTTTATCACTTGAGCCAACCCCTAGGGGTTATCTAGGATCTTATCTTTATTTTAGCATTCTAATGTATGTGGTGAATGTTCTCAATGAATTTTAGTAATTTTGATTAATGAAGCATTGAGTAATTTGCGTTTTGAGGCAAGAGTATTGTAGCGCTCCTCTCTCTCTCTCACATACGCACGCACACGCCCAATGAAAGGGTTAAGATTATTTTTTTTTTTATAAATAATATTAAATTTTACTAATGAAAAGAAGACGTAAGCCAGGTACACTGGAAGTATACATATGAATACACCGTTTTAAGAACTAGAAAAAGTTACAAGGAAATCATGGAAGCTGAGACCATTGAACTCTAAAGCCATGGCCCACAAAAATAAAGTCTTCCATAAAAAACTCCTAAATTCTTCTATAGATCTTTCTTGGTCCTCAAAAAGCCTGTTGTTTCGTTCACTCCAGATGCACCATAAGATACAAATGGGGGCCATTTTCCATAGTGCTACAATATGTGTTGTCCCTAATATCCCTCTCCAACTTGCCAATAATTCAGCCACCCTTCCCGGCATTGTCCATGCTAACCCCATCCTGCTAAAGAAATGATTCCAAGTGTCCCTAGCAAAATCACAATGTAGGAGGAGATGATCTACTGTTTCCCCACTCTTTTTGCACATACAACACCAATCTATCATTATAAGACCGCGTCTTCTTAAATTATCAATGGTTAAGATCTTCCCGAGGGCTGCTTTCCAAATAAAGAATGCCGCCTTAGGAGGTGCTTTATTCCTCCATATGCTCTTCCACGGGAAGTTAGGCAAAGGTGGGGCTGCAAGAGTCTCATAATAAGAGCTTACCCAGAATTTTCCTTTCCGAGATGTACACCAAACCAGCTTATCATCAATTAAAGTATTAGGGGAGATGTTATGAAGTAATTAAAAAAACTCCACCAGCATGCTCACTTCCCAGTCATGAGCCTCCCTAGTGAGATTTATGTTCCACAGTTGAGCATCATGTGTAGTACCCCACAAGTCTGCTACATTCGCATCTTTTTCACTTGCAATGATGAAAATAGCAGGGTAAGCTGCCTTAAGAGCTGTGTCACCCACCCATACATCATTCCAAAAGCTGATTCTCTGGCCATTCCCCATACCTAGCCTGGTGTTGCTAGAGAATACCCCCCACCCTTTTCTTATATACTTCCATAACCCCACACCATATGCCCCCCTTCCCTCATTAGAGTACCAACCTCCCCTAGCACTTCCATACTTTGCATCAATCACCCCTTTCCATAGTGCTTCCTTCTCGTAATTATACCTCCACAACCATTTCCCAAGTAAGGCCTGATTAAACAGCCTCACATTATGGACCCCCAAACCACCCACACGCAAAGGTGTGCACACCTTTTCCCATCCAACTAAATGAAATTTAAACTCATCTCCTATGTCACTCCACAAAAAAGTCACGTTGTAATTTTTCAATCTTGGAGGCAATGCTAGTTGGAAGGGGGAATAGAGACAAGAAATAAGTGGGAAGGTTAGATAATGTGCTTTTAATAAGTGTGATCCTCCCCCCCTTGGACAAATATAATCTTTTCCACCCAGCCAACCTGTGTTGTAATTTTTCTAGCACGTCCTCCCAAATTGTCTTAGCTTTGAAAGATGCCCCCAAAGGGAGGTCAAGATATTTCATTGGCAACGAGGAAACCCCACACCCCAAAATACTGGCCAGCCCCTGAATATTACTTACATCCCCCACTGCCACCATTTCTGTCTTCGCTAGATTTATCTTTAAACCAGAAGCCGCTTCGAAACATCTTAAAATGGCCTTCCAAGGATTGAATATGCGCTACATTATCATCACAAAACAGCAGTGTATCATCTGCAAATAAAAGATGAGAAATAGTAATAGGCCCATTGCCCACTAAGAATCCTGAAAAGAAACCACCTGCTATAGCGGCCGACATCATCCAACTTAAGGCCTCCATCACGATCACAAATAGTAGAGGAGATAGTGGGTCGCCTTGTCGTAACCCCTGCGAACTATTAAAGAAATCCACAGGTTCACCGTTTCCCAAGACTGAAAACCGAGCTGTAGAAATATAATGACGTATCCATCCCTTCCATTTTTTCCCAAAACCACACCTACCCAAAAGATAGAGCAAAAAGTTCCAATTGACATGATCATAGGCCTTCTCCATATCCAATTTACACAAAATACCCGGGATCTTTGACTTAAGCCTGCTGTCCAAACATTCATTGGCTACAAGAACCGAATCCAGTATTTGCCTTCCTCGTACAAATGCATTTTGAGACTTCGAAATAATCTTATCCAAGACCGTACTAATTCTCTTGGCCAAGACTTTTGCAAGAATCTTATACACACTGCCCACTAGACTAATAGGCCTGAAATCCTGTGCCTCTCTTGCACCCGGTTTTCTGGGGATGAGTGCAATGAAGGTAGTATTCAAACTCTTCTCAAATTTACCAAAAGTAAAGAACTCCTAGAAAACCAGCATAATATCCTCTCTTACCACCTCCCAACAAGTCTGAAAAAATGCCATAGTAAAACCATCCGGCCCCAGAGCTTTGTCTTTGTTTAATTTCTTGATGACTTGATGTACCTCAACTTCTTTGAATGGTCTTTCCAACCAAGCCATACTAATACGATCAATGGCATCAAAAGCTAACCCATCTACTATAGGCCTCCATGCAAACTGTTCTTCCAACAAATGCTCAAAATGTCCAGCTACATAGTCTTTGATTTTTGCTTGATCAGAAACTACCTCGCCATCGATGTTCATGGACTCGATTGTATTGAACTTCTATGGGAGTTTGCCAGTCGGTGAAAAAACTTTGTAGATCTATCTCCCTCCCTTAGCCACAAGGCCCTTGACTTTTGCCTCCAAGAAATCTCCTCCATTAAGATCAACCTTTCTAGTTCTATAACTACTTGCCCTTTTCGACCTTCCTCATCTTCCACACCCTCCAAACTTTGTAGCTCTTGAAACAAGGATTTCTTCTTTGCTTCTACATTACCGAATACCTGTTTATTCCAAGTCTTCAAGTCCCTCTTTAAGGCCTTCAACTTTCCCGCCAATACCTTGCTCGGAGTGCCCTGCATTTGATACGAACTCCACCATTGGCTGACCAGCTCCACAAATCCCTTGGATTTTAACCACATATTCTCAAACTTAAAGGGTCGTCTGCCCCCCGGTATTCCCCCAAAATCTAACAAAATAGGAAAATGGTCCGAGCACAACCAAGTGAGTCTTTTCTGACAAGAGTCTGGATATTGTATCTCCCATGAAGGAGATATGAGGAATCTATCTAGTTTTGACCAGGCGTGGTTGCTAGACCAAGTATATCTACCTCCCAAGAGAGGTATGTCCATGAGTCCCAACTCTGAAATGAAATCGGAGAATTCCCCCATAGCATGATTTTGCCAACCCTCTCCCGACCTTTCACTTGGAAATCTTGTCACATTAAAGTCTCCCCTATGCACTATGGCATCTCCCACCATGAGCATAAACCTGCAAGCTTATCCCAAAGTAACCTCCGTTCACCCTCCAAATTAGGACCATATACCCCTGCAAAAGCCCACTCAAAACCATCTTCTAAATTTTTAAACAAGCAACCCACAGAATATTCTCCCACAAACTCGTCAATGTTCTCTACCACTCTTTTGTCCCACATGACCAATATTCCCCCCAACGCCCCATTCGAAGGTAAATATGCCCAACCTAAATATTGGCAACCCCAAATACTCCGAATGGTTCTTCTTGTGATTTGTTTCAATTTAGTTTCCTGCAAATATATGATGTCTACCTTCCATTGCCTAAGTAACGATCTTATTCGAAGGCATTTATTGATGTCATTCAGCCCTCTTACATTCCATGTCAGGATTTTAGGCAACATTAATCAACTAATCCAGCCCTTCCTCTATGACGCCCCCGACTCACGCTCCCCTCTCTACCTTCATAATTAAGAGACCAGGTAAGCCTCTTTAACTCCCTATTTTCCTTCACCCATGTTCCCCCCTTTTGGTGTCCCGTCTCAATGGCAATAAGGAGTGCCTTGAACTGTTCTTCGTATCCTTTATAGGATATTCCTATCCAATCTTGAAGCTCCTCCACATTTTTTAGAATCCAATCCAATGGAGTGTCGGGAGGAATACTCCTTAAAGGTGTGAGATCATCTTCTGGGCATCCCTCTCCCTCTTCTCTTCTGTTACTCTAGAGGGCTCACATAAGAGCAAAACTTCTTCTCCTTCAGCCTCCCCCTTTTCCTCTCCCTTCATCTTCATACTATTTTTATCACAAACTTCCACTTGTGCCTCTACATTCTCCACCTCTTCAAACACATCCCTCGGCACCAACTGACCCATCTCCCCCTCCTCTAACTCTTCCATCACTGTTTTGGAAACCAAGACTCCAAAATTTTGTTCGGTCTAGGGCAGAACTCCTGTCACTGTAAGGTTCAGAGTTCCCTCTTCGAAAACAACCAAAGCCAGCTCTGGAGGAGCGTCCCCGGCGACTGTCTTTGCTGTCTGTGGAGGTGGAACCCTCGTAGAATCAACGCCGAGAGTGTGGTGGTTTTTCTCTACAGATTTCTGCCTCTGTACCGCCGTTGCTGTCCTCTGTTGCGCCGCTGGCCCATTTTCCTTCCCCGTCGAAGCCTCCTGTGGCGTCACCGGCATTGTCTATGGGAGTTGCACTCCTGTCGGGCCCTCACCTGAGATGATTAGAGCTGGTTCACCTAGAACCTTGTGTACAGAGGTTGAAACAAGAGCCACCGTCCTCGGCGGCTGGTCTTCCCCCATCATCAGAGGTGGCGCCATCACCGGTGGCACCAGTAGCGCCGTCGGGGCTTGGCCAGTCCCCGCTGGGTTGCACCCCGTCTGGCTACACTGCTGCCAGACGGGTTTCCCGTGAGTTTCCTCTAGGCCCTTAGCCCGTGACATTGGGCCTAGGTTCCCTATGGGCCCGTGACCCATAGCCTTTGCCTTAGTCCAATACCCATCGGGGCTTGGCCCATTTGGCTTGCCTTTAGTCCCCGCTTCACGTATCATAAGTTGTTTCCCCTTGACGCTGCGTTTTATCTCATCTATTTCTTCCAATAATGCCCCCACCCTCTCCTTCATAAAATCCAGCACTTCAAGGATCGATTCCTCATTTGCACCAGACTGCTTACTGCCAACGTCAACCCCTTTCTGCATTTCCACCGAAATGGAACCTGTCACCCCTGCATGTTGAGCGGCTCGAGGCTGAATCCTCTGAGCTTGGGTCACCTCACTGTAGGTTTGTGTGCCGTCTGCCTTTGGCCGGGAAGGGAGAGCTCAGGATGAGCCACCGTGACCACCACCCAACTCCATTTCTTTCGGGAAAGAGGGAGAAAGGATGAGCTCCTTCAGTGTATCTCCAAAGTTTCTCCATCCCTCGCATTTTCTTCCTTCTGGCACCATTAACAAGCCTTTTCTCTTCATATTGCCTGGCACCGAAATGGAGAGGAAACTCCCTTTTAAGGTTACGGCCTCTCTGTACTACAAAAACTTGTGAACCTTTTCTGTGTGTCCTTAAAAACTCCGGCGATCCCTGTGAGACCACACAATCCTTCACCGTTGAAGCCAGCCATCGCAGAGCTTCGTTATCCACAGAAATGTAATTCCTCATACGGCGGCTACTTTCTGTTATGCTCCACCACCATCCATCATCTTTTGTGAACATAAAAACTTTCTAGTCAATGTGTACCTCTCTGCTCCACCCCATCACTGATGCACCCACTCAACAGACTAAAACTAGGAATAAGAAAAAGAAAAGGGAAGGGATTCCCGACGAGAAGCGTCAAGAAACGTGAGGTTAATCACCACCGGCGAGAACACCGGTGATAAGGTTGCGGGTTGTCATGTATATGGGAATTGTACGGAGAGAGTATTTCCCAAGGTCCTCTCTACTTGAGACAAACTTAAAATTTGACCTCGAAGTGCAATTTAATTATGCAGAGATCTTAGGGTTAAGATTATTACCAATAAGTACCCATTTGGATTTGAGTTTGAAAGTTTGGAAAGTACTTTTAACAAGTTAAAAGCTCTTTTGAAGAAAAAAAATGTTTGGTAAATTTATAAAAGAAATTTTAAGCGCATAGAAAAGGTTGAAAACTCTCTTTTTTAAAAAGCTCCAAATTAAAGCTTTATTGAAAAGCTTGTGCAAAGATTATGCGAGATGCTAATAACAATCGTAACAACTTCAAAAATGTTATAAACTATCTTGAATTGTATGACCACATTTAGCTAGCCGTCAAATGCATAGTGCATAGTGCTAGCATAGTACTAGCATAGTGAGTTGGCCGACAATACATAGTGCATAGTGCTAGCATAGTACTAGCATAGTGAATTGGCCGACAATGCACAGTGCATAGTGCTAGCATAGTGAGCTAGCCGTCAAAAGCATAGTCCCCTTTGTACGCCTATATATATCGTTGAATCCTTTAAGAAATTCATAAGTTTGATAACAGATCAATAAGAGAATCTCCTCTCTCGCTCTCTCTCAATCTCTTGAAACTCTCTTCTTTTTCATTGGGTTCATAACAAAAAAAAAATTATTCAAATTAAGCTTATTATTGTATGAACCGCATCATTGAGATTGACCCCAAGAAGGAAATGGCAGTTTGCGAGAGTAAAAGAAAATCGGTGCAAAGACTTAATAAGAAGTGCTATAACAGAACAGATGGGCTTGACTTTGTTCCTTTATTAAGAGTTCTCAGTATTTATCAAATGTGTTTGTATCTAATTCCAGTTTATATATGTCAATATATTTGTATCACATTTCCGCAGACTTAGATATTGGTTTGCACATGATTGGAATGTAATCAGGACCTCAGGTCACAAAAGGTATCACAAGTTAAACCTGTTGTTTTCTTTTACCTGGAGTGAGGTTATCCTGACTATTATGTGTAGGGAGATTTCAATTATCTTATCTATTATATGCCATCTTTCCACATACAACTTAGCTTGAGTCGAATCTCCCATACCAATTTTTGCTTGTTTTGTAGATTTACACTCCTTATGGAAACACAACAGCTGGGCCTTCTGATCCTTTTTCACAAGTTCTATGTAGCATATGCCATCAAACGACAGATGACAATCTTCTATTACTTTGTGATCTTTGTGATTCGGCTTCTCATACATACTGTGTAGGCTTGGGTTTTACCGTTCCTGAAGGTGATTGGTTTTGCCATGACTGTACTGTCTGTAGAACACAACTTGTCAATAGGGAAATGCATGCTGATAGTGACAATGGAAAAGTAATACCAACTCCTGAGGAGCATGTTACCATCTTTAATATAGTAAGAGAACCAAATAGCCCAGCAGTTGCCAGAAAGGCCACAAGATCTTCAAATCTAAACCTGCTGTCACCTCTTGTTGCCCCAGATAGGGGAAACAGCGTTGTAGTGGAAGTAAATGGCCCTGCTGCAAGAACACTTCAGAATGTTACTGATGGAACAACCCAGTCAGGTGCAAGAACATTGCAACGTTGTCGTCACGTGCACAGTCATATCCAGGCACTTCGTGAAAATTGGCATGCCTTCCGTAATGGGTCATTGAGCTTCTCTTCCCTTGCATCTAAACCTGGCTGCGGGAGTGGCCAAAAATCGAACATCAGGGCAGTATTGCATGAAAGATTGGATCAACAAAATTCATCATCTTCCACAAGTTGTCAGCAATTGACGACTGAGGCTAGTTTTCCTGGAAGTTCTGGGCACGACAGAAGCTCGCATGACATTGATAAGGCATGGAAAATGTTGTTTAAAGCAAAGTCCATACAGAATACTCTTGACAAGCCCAGTTGTACTAATCAGGTTTCAAAACTTCATTCCAGCACAGGAAAAGCTGCAAAAGATGCACCCAGTATTAGTTCAACTTTTCATTCATTGAAAAATAAACAATTTGGAGCCGAGGATGTTGGAAGAATTGCTATGAAGAAGCATTATGATTGTTATTCTCTTGAAAAAGATATAGGAAATTGTCAATCTGGTAAGGTAAAAAAGCAGAAGCATAGTAGTGTCACTACTAAAGAAACTGTAGAATCTAGTGAGAGTGAGGGTGTCGCAGCAACACATTCCCTAGCATCTTTCAAATCTTCGTTCTCTAGAAATAAATGGTCAGGTATTCAAGGTAATGTCCGTGGTAAAAATGGGTCAAGACTGTTACAGGGATATGTAAATGGAGCCTCATTAAATTTCACCGACAAGGACAATGAATCTACTTGTTCAATGAGTTTGGTTGGATCAATGCCAAGAGTTGCTGATTCACCATATGTTAAAACAGAGCTCAATACATCTGTGCCTGGTGAGGTAGATTTTCCGAATGAGAGAGTTAGATCTGGAAAGGATCTTACTGAAAGCAATGCAGTTAAAGATGATGAAGCCAAAAGTGAGATTCGATCTCTTGTCAAGCTCAACTTGAAGCTCCTAAGCAGAGACAAAAAGTTGGGTATGATTATCTGCGAACTTAGTTTTCTATCTATATGTTTTACTGTTACTGTATATTCATTTATGGTAGAGTTGGTAGGTGATTATGGGGTTAGTCAATTCAAATTTATTTAAATTTTATCAGGAAAAGTATACTTTTCACCTTCAAACTATCAGGGCTTTTGCATTTTGCATCACAAACCTACCAAAACCTTTACAACATCATCACACTACCAAACACTGCAGCTTTGGATCCTCATTGACATGGTACTTATCTTGACAATCGGATCTTAAAGAGGGTGCAAAGTGTCAGTTTTTGGTAATTTAAGTGTGCAAATGTGTCGATTTGGGTAGTTTGGTGCAAAGGATGTATTTATCTCATTTTATTATCATTCAAAGGCGTAGGTACTATTGAAGTGCAGGTTTCTTTTTATAATATCTTAAATCTTTTATTAATTGTGAAACATATTGGATTGGTGATTTGGATACACTTGATCTTCTTCCTAGGGTTGTCGTTGTAACCCTGATGCAAGATTCTTGGTATTGGGAGCCTAGTTAATGATCTTCGACCTCTTTCGTAACACTAATGTTTGGGATATGACCGATTTCTTTGTTATAAATTCGGCACACCTTATCATAGTTGAACAACTGACCCACCCTATGAGCACTGCCCCTTGACCAACGCCTTGTTTATGTGACTTTCTCTTGTTTATTAGTTTGGTTTAGATGCATCTGAAGCACTTTTCAGTACATTAGACAAAAAGATATTTGTGACTTGAATGCCGGAGATTTAAGGAAATTGTTTATTCAGGAGTTCATGCTTTTAAGGAAATTGCAAGGCTTGCCACTCATACTATCTTGGCCGCATGTGGTTTAGAGCACCGTATGTCTGGGGTTCACCCCTTCCCGAGCTCAGTGTGCAGCCACACTGAACATCTTCAGCAGCTCCACAAGTCCACTCTAATGCCTAATTCTTGCCGAGAATGCTTTTGTATCTTTGTAAAGGATGTTGTTAACTCCGTTATGTTGCAGAAAGTCAGTTGTATTGAATCAAACTGAGGTATGCCGCCTACCTGTTCCATTCTTTTTTTCTTTCTTATTTCCCCTTTTTGCTGGGCCATTCTTTTTAAGTTATAAATTGTTTTTCTCTCGTGAAAGCAGTATATATTGTTGATTTATTATTCAGTTCATATTGCGAGCAAGTATATATATTGACTCAGCAGAATTTGTGTTATGCCCGTTTGTTCTTAAATTGGTCTTTTATTGATGTTCTTTTTTCTTTAGCTACGTTGTTCTTCATTTCAGATTTTGCTTTTCCCAATTCGATTTGTTAATGTGGCACTTTTGAAAGGACTTCATGTCTAGAACTTTTTTTTTTTTTTATAAGTACTTCATGTCTAGAACCTAACTTTTCATATCAACTAGTGTGACTGAGGATAACAAATTTTCTTGTTTTTTGGGGGTTGTTTTTCATGGCAGTTATTCAGCATGCGGAAAGCAAGACTACCCTATCCTTTTAATACCCAATTACAGAAGTATGCTTCATATCCTTCTGCAATTTCCTCCCATTTTAGAGATTATTCTACTTGTTTTGTACTGATTCAAGGAAGAGAATAACTTTTCACCGGTGCTTCCTATAAGCTTCATTTATCGAAGATCATAGTGTAGTGCCACATAAGAGCTACAATTTTAAACCTCAAAGCTGCGCTGCAGGGGATTTGCTTTTCTGTCGTGACACCCCCTCCCCAGTTCCCCTCTCTCCCTTTCCCTCGAACCAAAACCCCCCTCCTTTCTCTCTCTATCTCTGCGTCTGTCCCAGGTCTCTCTCTCTCTCTCTCTCAAGACAGGTAGATCATCTGAATCAAATTTATTGGCATTTTCCGAGAGGGAATCCAAGTCTTCAGGTGAAGAGAAGATGCCCAGGAGGCATTCTAAATCTGGTTTAGAATTGTTGAGCAAACTTAGGGAGCAAAACGTCCCTTCTGTGAAGAAGAGAAATAAGCTCTATAGGAAGGAACTTGCGCTTGCTTTTCTTCTACTCACTACACCTGTCAGGGGCCTCTAATCGGCACATAGAGTTCATTTCTATTTCTTGCTGTTGCAAGGGTTGTCTTTTCTGGTTGTGGGTGTGGATTTAATTGGAGAGCAGCTGAGCTAAAATGGAAATATATTGAATATAATGAAATTAAAGAGCAAAAATGGAAATTTCCATATATTTATTGTTGTGGTTTATTATTCTTATCATGCTTAAAGTCTTCTGCTTTACAAACCTCCAAAAGGAATTTGTTGGCATTCTTTATGAAAGAAGAGCTGTTGGGATGTGAAAGACTAAACTAATAAAGTAATTTGGTTAAATTGAGAGCAAATGACGATCTAGAAAACAAGTGAGATAGATTATTGAAGTGAAAGATGCATATCCTAAAAGGATAAAATGATCAGGAAAATAGATTCAAACAGTCGATAGATTAGTATGGACTCTAGACTCTTTTCTGCATGAAAAAAATTTCACTGCACTAAACCCAGGACCATTATCTCCCAAGTTGGTAAAGGGGAGATAGAGAGAAAAGGGGAGATCGGGTTCGACGGAGTGCTGAGTGAAAGCAGGAAGGGGAGAGAGAGAGAGAGAGAGAGAGAGAGAGTAGTTCGGTTTAATTCTCTACATTGCATCGAAACCCAATCCTTGATGAACCCCTTACATGGCAACTCCCTATTCGTCTCCAATAACAGCTCATTATAGGAGACATGCCCAAAGCGTTTCACTTCAAGGAAGTCTCAAGCCTATAAATTCAAGGAATACTCAAGTTACATCTGTGTTTATATTTTAAAAAGAACTTGTTACTGATCATTCATTTATTATTGGTGGCATAACTCATGTCACACATTTCTAATTGGGTTTGGTGTATATACCATTTGAAAAAACCCGTAATACTCATGCCACATCTGAGCCTATATTTTAAAAGAGAAGTATTGGATCTACACATAAATTTTACAATGATAAATTTACAAATTGGCATGGTTTGATGTGGTATGTCAAATTACAAAACTCTTTTTATTATGCAGGAGATATGATGTATGATATCAAGCACATAAGTTTGTAAACTTACATTTTGTAAAATTTATTTGTAGATTTCTCTTTTAAAAATTGAAGACCATTGGAATTATTGTAAGGCATATAAATTTTTTGGATAGAGATCCCCTAGAGGTAGTTTTTTACCAAACTCTAAGGTCTAGACTATGAGAGAGATAAGACATTAAAGTAGGCTCCACAATCTTGAGCATTCAATGTTGCCCAATCAATTTATTCAATAAATTATAAATGTTGTGGAGTCTACTTCATATGTCTATTTCTCTTCCACTTAAGTTATAGAATTTGGTCAAGAATGGCAAGATAAATCGGACTTTTTTTTTTCGAGCTCTTCTACTTATCATCTTTGTACCAAACACTACACATAAATTTTTTTTTCATTCTTACTAAACTAAAGGAATTCTTCTGCTTAACATCCATATACCACATATTTAGTAAAAAAAATTATGTATAGTATGTAATATAGATGTGAGGGGGGAAAATCCCAATGCTCAAGGACCAAGCCCAACCCATTGGCTGGGTGCTAGAGAACCGAATGGGACAATATGTAAGAGGAGACATGGGGGGTGTCAGGGGGTGCAAGAGGTAAGGTGGGCTATCAGCAAGAGTGTCAGGGAGACATAGGGGGCAGGAGGTCAGAAGGCATGGGGGCTTCAGAGGAAAGGACAGCACTCGCATCAAGAAGTGATTAGATAAATAGAGGGGATCTTCATCTTTTTCGAGATCTCTCATTCCTTCAGTTTTTCTTCTTCTTCAACTCCACCTTCAACCTTTGGACAAAGAGCTTTAGCACGGGTGTTCATCTCTAATAAATGTATCCGAAATCATCATTATACAATAAAAAATGAGAGATTATAAATAAGAATATTATAGTGAATTTTTACTTCTCAAAGGCCCGTAGATGTAAGTATTATACCGAACTATGTAAATATGTGTGTCCATCTCTTTTATTTTCTTCACTCTTATTTTTTTTCCCCGTCATGACTGGACGCACTGTCACTGTACCGCAATACCGAACCGTTATTGTTGGCGCCAGACTAAGCCATTCAAGGCTCGTATCACTTCAGTGGGTTGGGAATGACTCTTCATCTCATTCCGGCCTCAATTTTTACAATATTAATAGTAGGAATAATGTAATGAACTTTGTATTTTTGTAAGAAATTGATAAGAACACATGAAATCTGAAGAAAATTCTATTGATAAAAGTGGGTATGTTCGAGGTACACCCAACCTCCAAAATGAACACAATTTCTCGTAACAATATTCAATGCCTCAGTATTCTCCCGTTTTCCCCCATATGCTTCCCAGACAGGTAACAAACTGTACCAATTACGTCATTACACATGGAAAGCTGAAACTGTATTAAAAAGGGTAAAATAGTAAAAGCACGCAAATAAGACAAAAGCTATCTTCTAGAATATGAAATTAAACACTGCGTTTCCTTCTCTGATCTTGAGGTCTTTTCCGTAACCACTTCCAAGCCCATCTTCCACAATCGCTTCCTGGCCCAAACTGAGATCCCTTCCTTCTGTGGGCCAATTTGCGTGGGCTCAATAACATATGAGTTAAATTTTTCTTTCTTTCCTCTTAAAATAACATTGAATTCCATCGCTACTTTTCTTAACCAAGATATTACATGTTAACCTATGAGCTATCGACAAAAGCACCCACAATGGAAGGAGCCCAAGCTCAGCAGAAGACAGTAAGTCCAAACAACCAGAAACATACGGCTCATTGAAATGGACGAGGACCAGGTGGTCCTTCTCTCTCTCTCTCTCTCTCTCAAAAAGTCGAAAGCTATACGGGGGAAACGGAGAAGGTAGCTTTCCGAATCTGAGCTGCTGGCACAGTCGATTGAGACACTTGTCCCCTCGTAAGTGGGGCCACGTTTCCACTTCTAGGACCAACCAAAAAGCAAACAACTCTCTGGACAGCACGTGAGTCCGCCACGTCATCAGAAGATTTCCCCAATAGAGACCCATGAGCGACAGGTCAGTTTGGAAAGGACAGCACATGCCCCTCCACTCCACTAACCCCTCTCCTTTTTTTTTTTAGTTTTATTATTTTTTTCTTTTCTTTTTTAATTAATTAAATTGGAGGTGGGGTGGGGTGTAATTAGTGGGTCCCACTGCCCACGTCGCCACGTGACACCGTCACGAGAAAGCAAGAGGCCGCACGCCATAACCTAGCACCACGTGCTCTCACGTACTGTTGGTTCTATGAAACTCCCATGACCCATCCAATCCTCACCCCATACTCTCTCTCTCTCTCTCTCTCTCTCTCTCTCTCTCTCTCTCTCTCTCTCTCTCTCCTTTTTTTTTTTTTTTTTTTGTCAAATTCCCCAAACAACCCCCAATACCATATAATTTCATATTTATATAAACATATATAAAATAAATTAAAATAATAAAGGAGGGCTATCCAGTAGGTAGCTAGCTACCAATCACGAAAGCTTCCCAATAGGCCAATGAGGCCCGATCTACTTAAACCAGTTTTTATGAATTTTATATTGAAAAGAATTAAAAGACTATCAAAAGAGCTAAGAAATCATTAAAATTTTTAAATATATAATATTTAAATCATATTTTTAGGGATTAAATATATTATTAATAAAAAGAGAAAAAATAAGAAAGGAAATAAATAAAGTAAGAAAAAGATAAATAAAAAGCAGTTGGCTCGTACTATAAAATAAAAAGGTTTCATAATATAAGTTAAACTCAATCAGATCTTATGATGATATCTACAAAATGAATGGGACTCAACGATGAATAGCATTATTTCTAAAGGAAAATATTTCATAAGTCAAGAGGACAAAATCACCCTAAAGAAAAAAAATAGATCTCTATAAAATGAGGATCAGATTTAATATATTTTACTCTTAGACAAAATTGGTATGCCGCATAATTTGTCTATTTGTTACTCATCATCTTAATTTTTATCGTCTTTTTTATTATTTCATGATTTGATATTAGATAATTAGAAATTATTTATTATATTCTACTTATGAACTTATCATTTAATGCCATATCATGAGACGATAAGAAGATAATAGAAAAATAAAAAAAAAATGATGAATAAATTTTATGTTTTGTTAATATGGGACACCCAATTATATCTTTATTATTTTAAAATATATTAAAAAATATATGTTGTTAATTATGACGTCACATCTGATTTGACTGGACTGAATTCTCATTAAATTTCTTACTTCCGGATGTGATAATTAACAAAAAAGAAAAAATTAATTGAATTATCGTTCGTTTAAAAGATTATTTTGTGATGAATAATGTTAAATAAATGTAAGTTTCACACAAATTCTTAAAAAAAATATCATCAATTATATAAAAAAGTGAATTTCTTAGCAAATTTTTTTGACAAGAAGTTTTTAATTTATACAAATCATCTTCATTTTGACATTATTCCTAGAAAATTATACTTAGAAGGGGTTGATTTTGAAATTATTCCTTTCCAGTGGGTCAAAAAAAAGAAAAAGATTTTCGTATATTGAAGTATGGGATATTTCACGTGATGAATAAATTTGGCATCGACAATTCATAACCACAAGGCGGAGGAAGCTTAGATTGTAAGGTAGTTCGTGGCATCTCTCTCACTTCATTGTCATAATCAATCGCTTTCAAGCGCTTTGAACCTTTGATTTTTATTGCTTTACGAGTATGATTTTATATATATAAATAAATAAATAAAACTACAAGCTTAGAAATATTTCCGTGACCAACAATAAAGAATAATTCATCTTTTGTTAGAATCCCTTGGGATCATCGGTTTTACATTGCCTACATATATAAATATATATATATATATATATATATATATATTCTTGAAGTAATTTTGATTGGTGTTTGAAGTTATTCTGTCGAGTAATGTTAAATTAATGAAATGTATAAAAAAATACGTAAAAGTAACTGTATATTAAATTTTTGATAAAATCCACCATTTAAAAGGAATATTTCTTATGAATGTTTGAAGTTATTCCATCTAATCTAGACTAATGTTAATTACAGTTTTAGAATATGCAATCATCACACATGGTCATAAAAAAAAAAAAATAGAATTTGAATTTTGTTACGTACAGTCACTTTTACATTTTCATTATACATTCTACTGATGTGATTGGTCAAAATAATTATTTTATATTAAAAAATTAACATAGCCAATTAAATTAATAAAATGTATAAAAAGTATGCAAAAATGATTATATATTAAATTTTTGATAAAATTCACCATTTAAAATAATATTTCTTATGAATTTTAAATTTGATCCTGTTTTTTAAGCATAACATGTGCGGTGCTTGTCTAACCCTTTAATTAGTACTTAAACAGTACTAATTGTACAAATAATTTTATTTTCAATAAAAATATGTACCATTTGGCCCCAAGAGAGATAGATTAGTTTTCACTCATTGGGCTTTATTTTATAATTTGGGTTCCATTCTTATAATTATATCATTAGGTCGTAGTTCCACCATATTTTCAGTAATCAATCTAATCAGTTCCATGTCACGTATCTAGAAGTTAGCCGTGTGGCATGTTGCATGACTTAATAAAATAAAATTAACAAAATAAAATTCATTTAAAATACTCAAAACATAACACTTCATGTCATTATCAAAATATTGGTGAATATATATTTATATATATATGAGATTTTATATATATATTTATATATATATTAAAACTAAAATCTCATAATATATAGAAAGACGCAAAAAACGTTGGAAATAAAAACATGGCACGCCACTTGTGTATTCTCATTAGGTTAGCTAGTCACGAAAGAATAATGAATACATTTTTTATTTTTTAATAAAATAATATAAACATGAATCTATAATTTCAATATTTATCTTTGTGTTTTCGACCATCTTTTTATTTTAAAATTACTTTTTAATAAATAATGATGCCGCGTCAATATCTTAACTAATACATATTCATATAAAATTTATGAATTATTTTTCTACGTATCCTTAAATTATATAAAGAGGAATATTATATATAATTATGAAATGTGTCAATATTGTATCATTATTTTAAAAAATAAAATTTATTATTAAAAACTAATTTATTTTTAGATAAATCTTATATTTTTTAAGATTTTTATAAAGTATAAATTTATAAAAATTATAAAGACAAAAATGAGGTGTACGAGACATTCAAATCCCAATGAATATTGATTGCGGAATTATTACCAGTTTCCCTGAATGCTGTAATTATTTGGACAGACCGAAGCTGTGGCCCTTCGCACCCACAGAACGACACCAAAATGAAATATCGAGGAGAGTTTAGGCATTTCAGGTGGAGTGTAATTCAAACGGCGCCGGAACGCCTCTCCAACGGCAACTGCCAACAGCCGTTAAAGAAACGCTAACGACGTTAAGATAAAACGGAACAGAGACAGACAGAGAGAGGGTGAGGGGGGGTCCCCACCGCACGCGAGCCGGCAGGCTGATGAACGGTGGGGGATGGGCGCAGGTTAGTGCTGCTCCCCTCACGTGCGCTGCGTACAATAAAAATTAAAAAAGAAAAACCTCTTACCTCTTTCTCTCTCTTTGTCTGTCTCTCACATTCATAGTAAGGGGAAAGGGGGTCCCGTCACGTCAATTATGTCACGGATGTATGCATGTCACATGGCTAACTCTCCTCCTCTTCCTCCCACGAACTAATTTTATTTATTTATTTATTTATTTTTAATTTTCAGATTTAATAAACATCCCATGTTCCACAGAAAACGACTTTGCTTTTTTTAAAAATAAATATCTTTTATTTCTCACATGTTCACAGACCATTCAAGATTGAACTTCAAGATTATTTTTTTTTTTTCACCAAATTTAGAGGAAAAGTTAAAAAAAATATTTATTTTCATTCATTTCTCAATTGCACCTTTTTCAAATAAAAGTATTATTGGATTCTAAATAAAATAAAATAAACCAATTGAAGAACTATTAATATTCTATCAATTTTTAAAAATAACTAAATTATTTTAACCATCTAATAAGATCGGTCACCACCAAGGTGGTAGTTCAATTATTATGAGTTGGTATTCCGTGACTTCAGAATCAGGAATTCGAAGTTAAAATTATTTATGATAATAAAATTTGACCTTTAAGCCATGGATGAGCTTTGGATCAGTTGAATATTTTGGATATATTTTGGTGATTGGCTTTTTTTGAGACAGTAATTATAATTTAAACCGGATATTCTGTAATAAAAAAGAACTCTTATAATCATGCTCAAGGAATATTTTACGCTGGTCACCCCTACTTCTTCTTTTTCTTGAAAAAGAAGAAGATCAATTTCGAGATATAAATCAAAGTAAAATTAAGCTTAAAAGCTTATGAAGACTTAAATTGATATATGTTTTGAGATAGAATTATTGTGAAAATGAGATTCAATTGATAGTGAGAAAGTTTTTTTTTTAAAATAAGAAAAATAATTTGAAATGCAAGTCACATATACTTTTTTTGAAAAAATTATAAAATTATGAGCAAATTCCCTTTTTAATAGTGGGTCAAATCTTTAAAATAAAACGAGCGCATGATTTATTTGATATTATTAAAATAATATTAATATTAAATAAAAAATAATATATTTTCTAGAATTTTATACATAGAAATAGAAGTGAGATGGATAATCTATTTATCAGTTGCTCAGCAATAAAATATTTAAACTGAAGGACCCGCTGTGAAATCAGCATTCATGTTCCTTCATTTCCCCTTATTCTTAATTGTCTATAAATTTTGTTATATATAAGTAAAATTACATATTAATCTATGTATTAATATTAAATTATTTATATTTAAAATTTAAATTAATATTTTTTTAATAAAATTTATTTTTAATTAATTACATTAAATTAATATATAAATTAATACGCAATTATACTTTTTTTTCATTTCCTATTTCTACTGGCCGATGGAGTACATAAAAATTTGTATCATTAAAAAAAAGGAAGAGAGAGAGAGAGGCGTAGTACGGGTGGGGGCCACCAACATCGCGACGTGAGTTGGCCACGTGATTCGGGAGGGCTGAGCTGACGATGTTGGTAGGCGGCAGGTTCATTTGTTTTTTTTTTAATCACGTGATACGGTGCGGATTCCGCGGATTGACTGCCACGTCTCCTTTTCTAATGTTATTTTATAAAAAAAAAAGTACAAAGACCTATAAGGACAATAATTAGTGCTTATAATTAATTGAGTCTATTATAATATTTATTTATTTATTTTAAAGAAAGAAAGTTGATTAGTTAACTGATCCCTAAACGGATTCCTTAGGAAGAGAATGTCCACTATTACAGCGTATATTAATATTAAAAAAAAAACACAGACAGAGTCACAAACACACGCTGTTTTTCTTAACAGACCCCTAATCTTTTGAAAACGACACAGGCGCTGTTCAGCCTGTTTGGTTCCGCTATTTCCGCGATTGCTTTTCCTTTTACCACGTAACTTTTACATTCTCTCATGTTTAACATTTTTATTTTTAATTTAAAAGTTTTTATGCCTTCAGAATTTTTATTATAAAATAAATTTAACTTATTATATAAAATTATATAAATTTATAAAATAAAATAATATTTACAATCATAATTAAGTAAATACTGCATAATCTTTTTTTAAAAAAATTAATTATCTAACTTATAAAAAATTAATTTTTAATAATATATATATTTTAAAATAATTATGCCGTATTTATGTGCGTAAATAATATTACGTATCATTACTTGTTTATAAATTTATTTTTTATGAGATTTTCTATACAGCACTATCTAAAAATATATAATATTTTTCACGTGTAATAATCCGTTGAACTGTAAAAGAATTATACTTTTTCGTGTAAGATCTTTTAAAAACAGACCTCCTAATCAATGCGCTGAAAACTCTGGAGGGTGTAGGAAAAAACCACCCAGACTTTTTGTGTTTTTTGTTTTGTATCTAGGAAAAAACTCAAGACTTGAAAAGAATGTTTTTAATCCCAAAAGTGAATTGCTTTTGTGGACTGTCCCGCTTCAGGTAGTGAGACTTGCACAATATTTATATCGCATCTTCAAGACTTCAATTTATACAACTTTAATTGTGATTCAAATTTTGTGGATGAATATTCATGTTATTTTTACTAGCTACGAACTCACGCATTTTTCCTTTAGGGTTATCTTAACTGATGAATGTGTGTATGTTGTTGAGTTTGTGGAGTCTAGTTTATTGGTGTGTCAGCTATATTTAATTAATGATCCGAATTGATAAGAATGTGTTATGATATTTTGGTAGATTTTCAATCAGCCTTCCTCCTGGGGGTCTTTGCCCCCGAAAAATGTTATTGGTACTATTTGTGATCAGACAAAGCACTAATAGAAAGTTTGAGTGACTAGTGGCTTGAGTAAAGCTCAAGCAGAGAGTTTACTTAACAGGTAGCTCAAGCAAATATCGAAAGATTTCGCATGAAGCATGCTCGACAGTCCACTTGAGTAAATAATGTAAAAAAGTAAAAATTAAGATTTTCACCGTGTAATACTATAAATATATACTTAATAAATAGTTTAGCATGTCCTGAGTGTTTCGAATAGTGAGATTTCTCGCTATAGTGTATTTTGTGATTCTTCAATATGATAAAATAATTTGTAACTATGTGAACGTAGGCATTGCCTAACAACGTTAATTTATGTCGTGTGATTGATTTGTGTGTTTTTGATTTTGTTTGTTTGTGAAATTTACATGTGTTATATGCATAAGTTATGATGATATCTAATTATCTATTTATCAATCTACCAATTTAATGGCGAAAGCCGAATATAATGTTACGGATCGATGTTAAGACTTGCAAAATAAAAGAAAATGACAATCCTGAATAAATTTCTAAAAATAATCTTGATGCTTATCCAATGTTAAGATTTTCCTCTTCGAGTTACGTTATGGGTTGACTCGACTACCCTTATATTTTTTTGGCACTTTTTTCTTATACAAAACATTAATAAATAAAAAAGAAAAGAAAGAATCTGAAAAATTATGGATCCATTATTTTAATAGCATAATTTCATTTAGAATAATTTCAATAACATAATTGGAGGCTATTTATAATCTAAACAGAAAATATTAATGTTAGATACAGCCGTAGAGTACGTAAATACCGCGTAATTCTTTTGAAAAAAAGTATGATCCACTATTAAAAAATTAATTTTTTATATTTACTCACTTTTTATAAAGAAATTACGTAGCGTTTATATATTTCACGACTACAAATATCATTTCTAAAAAAAAAAAAAAACTATAAACCTCAATTATTTGAAAGGGTAAGCATAAACCACGCTCCACAATGCCACATGACTAACCTTCCTTTTATTTAAAGATAAAAAGTGGGTATTTTATATGCTAACAAAAGTATCAAAAATCAGACACGAAGAACTTTTGGCCGATTGTTTATTCCATATATGCTATTATTTACACAAAAAGAAAAACCAAAATTTTAAAAGCAACACAACCTTTTAGTACATGAACCTAGTGTGCTGTCTCAATGTCTTTCGATATTATTTTATTGTATTTTTTTAATTGTAGTTTTGAACTTATCACAAGTTATTGACTTTTAATAATAAAGCTTTTATATTGCTTCCATTATCTTCTTATCTCTACATTTTTTTTTCCTTATAAATCATGATCAACTAAAATATCATACAATAACATATGAATTCCTATGGAAAAAAAAAAAATCATTTTTCTTTTGCCTACCATTATTCTCATATTTATCAAAGTCATTATATTCACAAATCGGTGTAGAAAACACATCATCTACATTATTGACATGACATAATTTTGAATTTTTAAACTCTTTATTCAAATCAAACCATATCACATTAGCAATATTATTGAATGAATATTGAAATGCTATTATTTGTGTAAGGGTTTTTTTTTTTTTTGTTTTCTTGAGCTGAAGGCCTAAAAGAAAAGCCCAAATATAAGGAGTCTATTCTAGCTGGAGTGCCCGTTGGCCCATTAACAGTCCCCAGTTTTGAAGTTCAAGTCGGCCCATGGCCATAATCGCGTGGGAAGTCTCGAAATGCAAGGAAGAATAGGACACATCACCCCCAGCATTCCCATATGATGCCTAGCCTCAAGGCACCGTATAAAGCAGGTGGACGAGAAACGCAGGAAACCCTTGATCTTCTTATGATAGGGGAGAAAGAATCTGACGGTGTGCACCCGAAGAATATAAATGATTGGAAGGCATGCCTAATTGTGCCACCTAAAAGCCACGCCGCATTAAAGAAATTTGATTAGGAAAACTATTGAGACATATCTCCTTGACACAGGATATAGGTGGCTCACCCCTAGACACTTAGTATAAAAGTCGATTCTTAAGTATAATGAGCTTGATCTGATCTCTCTACTCACTCGCAAAAACTAATAATACGATACTAATTTAAGTATCAGAGACTCCATGGCATGTATCCAAACCCTCAACTCCATGTGTGTTTTCTCCAAATATGTAAGTTCAAATCAGAAAGCTGAGTTGCTAGAGCCTAATCCAAAATTATACGAAAAATGACATTAATAATTTGAATAATATGTTAATATAAAGAATATAAATTTTGAGAAATTGATTTAAAATACATGTGAGAAATAAAAGGAATCAAAAAAATAAAAAAGAATATTTTAATAGAATAAAGAGAAAAGTAAAATTGTTAATTTATCAGGGGTATGTTAACTAAAATATAGTAAAACTTGAAGGACTCTATGTTAATATTGTGTGAATTCAGTCTCACTTTATCGAATTTTCACCGGGATGGGTTGGGTGGGTCCCAGTAAGAGGGTGGTTGAATCTGATTAGTTGTTGGCACATCAAAGAGTAGTCTCAATGTATGTTCACGCACGTACTTTTTGTTTTTATATTAATATTTCAGCACGTGAGTTACGGTGTCAACTCACTTTGCCGCCATCCGAACACAAACAAGCATCAAAATGAATGCCCATCACTTCTCTCTTATGTTATAGAAAATGACTTATATATAAAATATTTTTCTATAATTATTTATATGATCTTATTTTAAATAATTTATAAAAATAAAATAATTTTTATAAAAATATTTTCAGTTTCACATATCTATCAATAACTTGCTTCCAAACGATGAAAAAATAATTATTCAAATGATAATGAATAATATTTGTTAAAAATAATGTAAATAAATCTTAATTAAAAAGCAATTAGGCATGCTTGGCATGTACGGAGCTCGAAGCGCTTACTTCTCAACACACGTGGCTACTATTTACAGTCATCAGTACATTGTCCGACGAAGTTCTCAACAACCTTAACCACAAATCCTCAAAATCTCGTACACTTTATCCCACAATTCCTCATGATCTCTACCTACAAAATTCATAGAAATACCAACTAAGGCTAGTAAGCAGTTAGGGCTGTAATTATTAATTTTTTCTTTGGTTATGTTTGTTTTGGAAGAAGATATTTTTGGGAGTTCACATGTTTAGGTGAGGTTAAAAATTAAGAGGTAGAAATATATTACAATATTCATGTAATCACATGGCTTTTGATGATCATGTGAGATGATAAACAAACAAAACATAATTAATTTTTAAGACCATTTTCAGATTGTTAGTCAAATACTTAAAAATGTCTTTAGAATCATTTTCGGCATGCCAACCAAACCTAGAAAATTTAATAATTTTCTAAAAAAATATTTTAAGATTTTATTATTTTACACCGAAACAAACGCAGCCTAAGTCTCATAATATTCACTTCATGTGTATCTCACATGATCCTTTTATTTTAAATCTTGGACACAACATGATTTCATCTCCTTATTCCTTAAAAAAAAAAACACAAAAATATAAAAAAAGAAATAAGTAGCTGATTACACCTAATGCTTGATGCATGTCCCCCCAACATTTGTATCAGAATATTGAAAATTAAGTATTCATAAAAACAACACAAGGATCAAAAGTACCTTAGAATTTGCTTATGAATGGAGAGCCATATGCATGTTCTCCCTATTTATAATACTATTATATATACTAGGAGATGTAAAGAAAGGAAACGAGAGAGGAGAAAAATAATAATAATAACAGTACTCACGCCACCCTGTTCATGAATGTTGTGTATCAATGGACCACTGTGTGAATGCTAGCCTGCCATGATTGTAGGGTCAGCTAATTAATATCATTTTTTTTAATTACGATAAAGATTATCCAATTAAAATTAATGAACAGGAAAACTTGCTTAGAATCGGTGATATTATGATCTTTTAATTGGATAAGTAAAGAATATGTGACATGTAAGATGTACATGTGAAGTTAAAGGGTGGAACATGCTACCTAAATAAGAATGTTAAAAAAAAAAAAAAAAAAAAAGGGAGAATATATAGGACGAAAATTCTGAATTTTAGAATTTCGTTTGAATTTAGAAAGTATTTCATTTCATCTCATTTTATCATTATAATTTTTTTAAAATTTCATATAAAATATAATAAATAATTCAACTTTCTTAAATTTTAATTAAATTTTTTAAAATTTTAAAATAATAATAATATTTTATTCAATTTTAATTTAAAAATATCTCATCTAACATCTAAATCCAAACTAGCCCACAATCAAGGAGATTTAATAGAAATAGACTTATAAATTGATACAGTTTAATATAACACATTAAATTATAATATTATTTTTATTATAAAATAAATTTAATATATTATGAAATTAAAATAAGCAGGACATATAAATCGACTTTTTTATATCTATAAAAAATTTTTAATACTACCCAAAAAAAATCAATGACTTTATGAAATTAGGTAAAGAAAATGACAAATGTCGTACTTTTACATTTTGATTAGGTTGACGTCTGGTTTCTTTTTGACTTGCAAGCATATATCTTATTACGATAGTTACACTTATAACCTTAGGCTCATTCACGGGACAACCATCTACTTTTTTAAATAGTCATAAACAATAGACGGATCACTTCGCTTGATTTCTTAAGAAGTAGATAAGTACTATATATGGGTAGGGACACTTGGAGGTCCAATGTTTAGATACCTCTTAAATTATCTACCAAGTTTGTGGTTAGTTCGTTTGAGTTAATATCAATTAGAGTTGACGAAGAATCTATCTAACATGTAAAGACAAAAATAAATTACAAAATATGAAAATAAAATAGAAAATAAAACAAAAATGTCACAAACACGAAAATAAAAACCACAATTACACAATAGCTGATTTGCAATATACCAAAAATCACAAGTCTAAGACACTAAAGTCTATATTCTTGTTTACTCATTTGCACAATTTACATCAAAATAATGTTATCACAAAATCACAATAACATATTCAATGAACAATAGCTCATTGACAGTGGGGAATAACTCCAAGAATTTTGAAATGCCAACACATACACAGATAAACTAGTTAGACATTAAATGATAGGGAAAATAGATTAGAACTAAGGGAAATTGAGTTTGGCACTTATTGATTACGAGGACACCGACAAGCGATGGGTGATGTTGGGTTGTTGATGAAGGGATGTGCAAGATAGAGAGTATATATCGGGGCAAGGTGATCATCGGTGGACAACTAAACTGAATGGAGAGAGAGCCGAGAGCTAGAGGTATGAGAGATGAGAGAGAGACTATGTTGGCGAGGAGGAGGAATGGAGAAGATGAAAGAGAGGAGACATTTGGGTTTGTTAAACCAAACGACGTTATTTTTATTATTATTTTTCTAATGCATACTAATAAAACAATCTTGTTTAATTTATTTAAATTAAAAGACACCGTTTTATATAAGAATAAAATGAAAAACTTAAATATATATAATTGGTTGACTCACAGGTCTGAAGACAGTTCAAATCAAAATAGAATCGATTGACTTTAGTTTCCGTCACTTTGAACGTGGGTTGTCAGCTGGTTCTCCATCAATTTTGGTCGGTTTGGTCGGTTTTGGCTGGTTCCACTTGTTACTATTCACTCTTAGAAAATGTCTTTGCATTTTAATTAACATGATTCACATTTACACATGAGTAGTAAGAAAAGTCTCTCCGAAGACTTTTAAGATATTCTTTCTTCAAATCTCAATCACTTCTTTCAAATTAAATCGAGATTGTACTATACTAATTTTACAACTTCTAAACCATGTTAAATATAACAAATGATTTCTTCTTTATATGTTGGTAGAAATAATAATTAATATGAATGTAACAAAGTACGTCTCAGCTATTTAGTATGAAAATAATGGTTGAAAGAGTCCCTTAAAAATTCTAAAAGATCTTCACACCCCACAACATGACTCCAGCAATTTGGCTGTAATTATTAGTTTAAACTACTACGCCCACAATCAAATAGAAGATTTTGGTAATTATTTACCTTAAACAAAACTTTGTTCCGTGAACCTTTTAAGGTTATGTTTGGTTATATAGTTTACATGAGATGATATGAGATGTTTTGAATAATAATAAATAAAATATTTTTATAATAGTTTTGTATTGGGATTTGAAAATTTTAAATTATTTATTATATTTTATATGATAATTTAAAAAAATTGTAATAATTAAATGAAATGAGATAAGATTGTTTAGTTTTAGTTAACCAATCAATAACATTTTATTGCGGGCAAGAAAAGGAAAGGGGAATAGTTAATTTGTTGCACAAAATAGTATAAATTAATTTGGGTGGAAAAAGTATATGCATATGACAAAGGTTATATCTCCCGATCTCACTTAATTAATTTATAAATTTACGTATGTTTCATGTGATATGTTATATATATTTTTATAATAAAAATAATTTTATAATCTGATTTATAATAACAATTAACGTCAATTTATAAACTTACCTTTATAAAATAATTTTAAGACTAAAATATTTTACTATAAACATGGGAGAGAAGTGCATCAAAAGATTCAAAACTCTCAGGTTAATTCCGCGCACCAAGTGAAAAGCTGGACATGGACACCAATGGATACGATTTTTGAGTTTTTTTTTTTTTTTTTTTTTTTTTTTTTTTTTTTTTTTTAAAGTAATGCTCTTGTCACAGTAAGAAAACAAACATTGATATGATGTACTATTTGTGACCATAATGATTATTTGTGATGAAAATAAATTTATTTTAATAAAAAATAATTATTTTTGTATGAAATTACTGATTACAAATAAACAGTTTTCTTGTAATATATATTCATCTTAATTCTTGTTATTTTCAGTCGTACAAAGTGGTGCGGCAAATTTTAAGTGAGTCATTTAGCTACATTTGGATATTGTAAATAGTAATATTTTATTAATTTTATTAAAATAAATTTAACTTTTTTAGATTAAGATATGTTTAACTTTTTATATTAAAATATATGAAGTCGATTGAAATGAGTTCAACTGTTTTTTTATTTTTATAAAAAGTTGAAAAAATAGTGTATCCCGTCGAGATGAGTTGAGTTTGTTTCAATCTAAGTTGTTGGTAGAAGAAGCTACTTGAAATCTGGCATATAATCATTTGTGACTGAGGAGGACAAAGTTTACAATCAAGAGTAGCGTTCATCTTTACAAAAATCATGAGATATATTAGGTTTATGAAGAGGTCTCATAAAATTTTTTTTTTACTAATTTACGTAATTTAATGTTATATATCAGATCTATTTTATAATAAAAATAATTTTATAATTTAATATATTATATTAAATTATACTATAATAATTTTTTTTATAATATTATATATCCATATTTTAAAATCATCTAATATTTATTTTGTGGAGAGACACACAGCACGTTACTTTACCTCCTCCACCACTAACATCCTCCCTCTGCTGATCAGTTCACTCTCCCTTAAAACCACATAATTGGTATCTGTGCACTAATCATGAGCTCCTTTGTGTTTACATTATATAAAAATAAAAGAGAGGGTTACGGTCACCGCTGATGCTCCTGTTATGTTTTATTTTTTTTATATTATTTTTTTAATATTTTTAAATATTTAAAAAAATAAAAAAAATTTACAATAATATTAAATAATTTTACTTAATCACTGAAAAAAATAAAAAAAAAAATTGGGAGCCATAACTCCCAATGGGGGATATGGCATTTTCCACAAATAAAAATAAGCTATAATAATAAAAAAATTATATAAAAATAATATCGCGTATTGTAATTTTATGTAACTGTTAAATCTATTTTATAATAAATCAACAACATCAATTTATAAAATAGCTAACGTATTTTTTCCAAAAACTTTATCATCCACATATTGTGCCAAATTTGAAATAATTCAGCTTAGAAGAATATTAATTTGTAATGATTAAAAACGTGAAGTCACAAACACCGGAAGTGAACTTAAACTTGTCCACAATTAATACCTAGTACACGAGACACTGGAAACAACTTAACAAGTTATGTCGGTCTTTGATCATGAATTGTAACATTCACATGGAGATACAAGAAAAATGTCAGACAGTTAGGCACAACTTTGTATTTTTAATGTTTTTTTTATAAATTACTTTTTTAAAATCACTCATAAATTTAAAATAGAGTTATAAAATATAAAACCTTTTTAGATTCACAAATTAATATAGTTAAATGTAATATATTAGATTTTCTTTATAATAAAAATAGTTTTATAATTGAATGCAACATAACAAATTACATCAGTTTGTGAATTTTATTTTGTTAATTTCTTTTTTGAATCGAAACATCTCTTTATAGAAAACTATAAAGTATCAATATTTTATATTTTACTAAGGGGCCGTTTGGATTGAAAAATTATCACATCTTATCTCATAATTATAATTTTTTTAGATTTTCACATAATATATAATACACAATTCAAATTTTTCAATCCCAATTCAACTTTTTCAAATCTCAAAATAATAATAATATTAAAACATAATATTTTAATAATATTATGTTAAACCTTTAACTTTAATTTAAAACTATCTTATCTTATTTTACTATCCAAACAAGCTCTAATTATGAAAGAAATACTATCAAAGAATGTTTCAAATATCTTTATTTTTTACATTTTCTACTGCAAACTATCAAAATGATCATTGTATTAGAGAATTATATTATGCATTTTTCATAGATTTTATTAGTTAAAATTATATAGATATTTTTATATATTTAACTAACAAAATTATGTCATAAAATATCTGTTAATTTTGAATAATTAAAAAAATATGAAATATAAAATTAAAAAATACTAAAGACAGCCTTTTTTTTAATAAAGAAAATTGTTATCGGGATTGCCGAAACAACATAAAAAGAAATAATTCCGTAGTTTGTCAAAAACATTTAAAAAAATAAAAAACGAACGACTTTATAAAACTATCCCCGTGATGACACTGACGCCGTCATCCCCGCCGCAACGACGTTACCCAGACGGCGTTATGGCCTAACGGAACACAACTTACGACCCAAAAACCAAAAAAAAAAAAAAAAAAAAAAAAAAAGCAAAAACAGAAAGCAAGAAACTGTATAAAAAGATCTTTGAAGCAAGCAGACAGAGAGAGAGGGGGGAAGAGAGAGAGAGAGAGAGAGAGAGAGAGAGAGTCCGACCGGAGGAGGCCCAGCCATTAGCCGAACTGCTCGATTTCTGAGCGAAGAATTCAAGAAGAAAGTGAGAGATAGTCGATATTCGCGGGAGAGATTCTTTTTTGATCTTACCGGAGATACCCTACACCGTCTGCGTAAGCTCCGAATTCGGACACTTTGCGAGTCAACAGCGGGATTCAAATTTAGTTTGTTTTCCTCCACCGCTCTGGTTGGGAGCTGAAAATGCACGTCAATTCTTACAATTCAGATCGAAGTAAGCGATTTTTAATTCTCTTTTTTCCTCTTATGTTATGGATATTCCTCTTTCCAAACCTTATATGTATTGAATTGCTAGTGTTTCTTCCTTTTATTTATTTATTTTTATTTTTTAAAATGATAATTCCGTTGGCAGATTCACTGAATTCTGTGATTCGATTCTACGTTTCACGGTTTTACATGTGCGGAAGATTTCGGAGCTGATTTTTTTGGCCGAGGATTTATCTTTTTCTATCGTTGGAAGACGTACAGTAAATTTTCCAAGTGTGGAGGGAACAAACTCTCAGCGTGCTTGAGAGCAATTTCATTTTTTTCATCTTCCAAATTTAGATTCGAATTGCTTAGAAGAAGTGAATGCGCCTCCGATCTTGTCAGCGGAGGCGTGAAATTCTCCGAGAAGATTCTGTTCTTGTATGGTGCAGGGATCCGAGAAGAACCGATAAGAAGAATTTTGAGGTCGGACATCGGAATTTCGCTTTTTAAGTTCCGAAATTTGAAAGGATTTCAACTGGTAATCAGAAAACTCATTCGAATTCTACGTCTATTTGGTTGAATCACCGGGATAACCACATCGGAAAAATATCTGAGCCGTGGATGGAGCTTCCTCAACCACGTCCCTATGGAACTGAGGGTACTTTCGGAACAGAATTTTTTTCCCCCAATTTTGTTTTGTCAAGAGAGCTGAAAATAATTCCTGTTTATTATTACTGAATTATAATAATTATTATTATTTTTGAAAAATATTTTTGGGTACAGGACGAAAACCAACGCATGACTTTCTGTCACTGTGCAGTCATTCTACTTCCCAACAAGATCCAAGACCACCACCATCCCAAGGTAATCTTTTTTTTCCTGTCATTTAAGATCCCAAAAAATTAAAAAACGAATTTATTTTCTCTTTGAATTATAATAATTTCCATTCTAAATTTATTGTGTGATATTCATATTTTAAAAAATTCTTTATAATAAATACTTAAGACATGTTATATATATATATGTTTTTGTGTGATTAAAGAAAATAAGTCATTTAAAAATTAAAAATGGATAATTTTGATGGTAATTTCTATCCCTGTTAGGACTTAAAAGGACCTATCCACAATTTGTGTGTGCACGTGATGGGCATTGAATCATGGATCTGGGCTAATGAATGAAGTGGGCCAGTTGGGTTGCCAAATCCGAAAAAGGAAGAGGTTAACATTTAGCAATTTGCACCCAACGGACATTATGACCCATCTGGGTGGGTCCTGATGGGACCCATTAAAATTTCGACATATGATTTGATGGGTCATGTCAGGCCCGGCCCAGGTGCACGGTTAAATGGTACCGTGCCCAGACTGCTTAACAATCAGTACTCATCCTCAAAGACAGACTTTAATGAGAAGGATTATTTGTGTTTTTCTGGATAAACTTGCTGAAGAAATATATATAGCCTATTTTTTCCACCCATTGTCATATTTTTTTCCCCTAAAGAGCTTGGTTTTCTACAAAGGTGTTACGAGGAGCCATTAGTATTATACACCACCTTCCCCAAAAAGTGTAATTTTTCTTGCAAGAATTATATTAATGCAAAGAGCTAAGACAAAAAGTTCCTCAAGCATGGTCTTAACATTATATTTAGAGTAGAGTAATGCTACATATAGTCGTGGAATGTGTAAATAATGTATAGTCGTTTTCAAAAAGAGTAATTTATTATTAAAAAATAAGTTTTTATTTTTCTTATACGTACCGTATTTATTTATATTTTTTAAAATGATTATACTTATAACTAAAACTATCATTTCTATTGAAATAACAGCAAGAAAGGACCTAGTAATTAGTCAAAGGGTGGACTTTGTACGATAAGATGATATTTACCCGGAGATACTGCAAAGATACACTACACATAATGGGGGAAAACTTTTTGTTTATGAACAGTAATTATACCCTAATTAATCTTTGGATCAGATATTTTGGATGTATTAATTCTGCATTATGAGTTTTCTCATATTACCTGATCCACGGTTTTGGGTCGATCTATTTGAGGAATGCGTTAGAAGTATTTTGCCCAGCCGGATCGATAAGGTTCAACATCATTAAACAATATGAGTAATACTAGGTATGAGTTTTAAATAGACAAATTTTACGCAGGACCTTTGTAAAAAAATAGGTCTCACTATATAAAAATGTGTTTTTTTTTTTTTACACTAATTGAGGTGGAGTCTATTTTTTTTGCAAAGGGATTGTGCAAGATTTTTCTATTTAGGACTTGTACAAATTATTTAAATGAATCTTAATTTTACAAAATTATAGGACACTTTTATCGAATCAGAAAAGTTGTAAATTGGTTATTTTTCTTAAATAAATAAATAGAAGAGACCGAATTAAAAAGCACGTGTAAGGGAATTGATCCTTTATATACACGAAGTCCATCAAATGGATAAGGTTGACAAATTTATCAGATACAAATATTCCATGCATAGGATATATATTCATTTTGAACAAAAATACTAGAAGATTTACGTACGTTATAAATATAATTTATAATTTTGTCAGCTATCTGCTAAGAAACTTACCTGTTTTACATCACACAACATGTAAGGTTGTTGTAACCTAAATCTAAGTAAGGGGGACCTTAATTTGTTTCTTAATGCATGAACAGGAGGATACCTCAAAACTCAAGATTTCCTACAACCTCTAGAGCGGACAGGAAATAGCAGTACAAAGGAGGAAGAAACTGGAATTGAGATATCGAGTACGGTGGAAAAGTCGGCACCTCCTACTTCCGTTGAGCACATTCTTCCCGGTGGGATTGGGACTTACAGTATAAGCCACATTTCATATTTTAATCATCAAAAGGTTCCGAAGCCAGAGGGTTCAATGTTTACGGTAGCACAAACAAGTAGTACGGATAGGAATGATGAGAATTCCAACTGCAGTTCTTATACAGGAAGTGGTTTCACTTTGTGGGAAGAATCTGCGTTGAAAAAGGGAAAGACAGGGAAGGAGAATATGGGAGAAAACCCCGTTGTAAAAGGTAAAGTCGTGCTAAATTTAATTTCTGTCTTTCCATTCTCCATTGTTTGGCTTTCATATCCAACATTTTCATGCAGCATGCAATTCCGGACACACGTTGCTAATAATTCCGTCCTAAATGTGCTTAAAAAGCCGTCCATAGTTCTGTCACTAGTTCTAATTTTCTTTAGAGTGCTGCTAGGGTGCAGCCAACCAGTGACTGCTCGGCGTGCCCATCTTTTTAATTTTTTTAATTTTTTAATTTATATTTTTTTAACACTTTTAAATATTTGGACAAAATTCATCTTTTTTAATTTTTAAAATTTTAAAATTTATATTTTTTAACACTTTTAAATATTTTAAAAAAATATGAAAAAAATATCTATACACTAATAGTCAATTCTTTAATCAGTAAGTAAAAGAAAAAAATTAAAAAAAAAATATATGAATGGTCAAATGAGTGGATAAAATGGAAGGCAGGGTAGTATTATTCTTTTCTTTATTCCTTTTCAGATTGGGCTATTACTAAAAAAAAGAAAAAAATAATAAATAATTTTTTAATTATTTAATATTAAATCAGAGGATAATAAAATAATAGTATTAAAAAATAAAATTATTTAATTGATTTATTATTATTCATCTTGTATTTTCCATCCTCTATCATATAAACTAATATATAAGCAATGCTCCGGCCTCAAAAATTATATCTTATAGATTTCAACTCTAAAAGATTAATATCAAATTGTCATTTTGTTGATGTGTAATATATTTGTTACATGTATGAACTCTAATAAATTAGTATAAAATATTCACAATAATTAATATCTAATTCTTCAGTAAGCTACGTAACAATGTTCCATTTAAAAACCATTTTATTAATGTGTCGTTTCCACTTTCTCAGTGTCTTCTTCTAACTGAATATGAAATTTCCCACGTCTCTGCAACCGTTCCTCGTATCGAAATCTTTTTTCTAAATTCTCTTACCTTAGAACGTAGAAGCTGATGATTGAGTTTACATTAACTATGGTAAAGAACATTGACGTAATGATTGATTGGTCTGCTAATAGTGGTTAACTATGATTGGTCTGCTAAGAATGATTGATTAAGAGAGAAAATAAATGTTTTATTAAAAAAAATATAAAGAATTACTTTACAAATTGACGTAATTTATATTGCACAGGGAAAATTCTATATATTATATTATCATTTTACTATATAAGATATGAGATATTTATTATTATTAAATGATCATTTATTAAATAATTTTTTTTATTTAATAGTGATAAATGTGCCACATCTTATATAATAAAATGAGAATAAAATGATAGTGTGGTGTATAACATTACTCGGAATTTTTAGAGGTCTAGTTGTGTTTTGCGACTGACACATAATATAAAAAATAATGTTATATATAATCGTGAAGTGTATAAATACTATGTAATTATTTTAAAAATGAATAGAATCTATAATTAAAATGTTAATTTATTTTTTATTTTTTTATATGACTCTTATATTAATTTATTTTTTTTAAATAAACTGCTGGCGGTTGCACAGTATATAAACTACAAGTATCATTTCTATAATAAAAATGCTAACTGAAACCTTCGGCTGATTATTTGGCATTGTGCCATTGACAGAGGCAGGGGTGAAATTGGGGCAATGGCCAATGGCGGAGAGGCCTTCACATTCTTCTACAAACAACAACCATCGCAATAGTTTCGGCTCTGTCTCTCCCTCTCAGTCAGTCACTTTCTCCTCCTTCAAGTCTACTTTTTTGATGTCGTTTTTTAGTTTAATGGGCTTTTAAGGGGTAATGGGATTTTGGCAGGGATGTAAACAGGGCAACGGGGCAGAAGAACAAGAGTTTCGTAGAAATGGTAAAATCTGTCAAGGTTGGTATTACCGAAGAAGACGATATAGACGACGAGGAAGAGTTTGTCCTTAAGAAAGAGCCCTCCACAACTGTGATCAATACGCACAAAGGTATTGTGAAATAAGCCTGGTTGGGTTTTCGTCAAGTCTTAAGCTTTTGCTGGTATTGTTACTCTATTTGTTTCTGAAGAACGGGCACTGTGGCTAATTTCTTATGTTATATGCAATAAAAAATTGCTTCTTTAAGTTTCCGTCCTTTTCATTTGATTTATAAAAGCGCGAGGTTATACAGGGGAATTGAGGGTAAAAGTGGACGCGAAGACCTTTGATCAGAAGGCTAACACACCACGTTCGAAGCATTCTGCTACAGAGCAGCGTAGAAGGAGCAAAATCAATGACAGGTAGGTCTTTCTTTCTTAGATTGTAGGCTTGTTTCTCGTTTCTTGCTTTATATATGTATTTACTACGTATTTCGAGTGTTTTATTTGAATTTTTCTTTTTTTGCACTTTCGGAAGCTCGTATAGACTATAGTGATTAAGACCTTTCTGATCACTGCTTAATATTCTTGCCATTTTTTCCGTCACTTATTTGCCACTTGAGTTTGACTGCAAAAGTGAATGATACAACTTCAAAGGTCTCAGAAGCATGAAGAAAATCCCCATGCCCCTTTAAAGTTTCTGGCATTCTGTTCATTGTTAAACACATCATGTGGTTTTTTTTTCCAAATTTGGATTCCTCTTTCTTTGTTGAAACGGTTGAATTGATCTTTTTTAATAGCTATATGCTTTATTAGCTGCTTTTTGTTTCATTGTAATTTCATACCATGTGTGCTTGGAGGGTTGGTAGTGCCAATATAGCAGTATAAGGTCTCTGATCAAGGTCGGAAGAATGTTGATGAGTAAGCATAAGGACTTGCAAATTAGATTAGAGTGGTTAAACAATTTTTTTGGAACATGGAGTGGGGAGAGATTTTCTGTAGTTGCCTTGGTGCTTTTAATACACACACATTTTCTGTATGCATTTTGCTTGTTTGTTTGTGAACATACATGTAATTTGATGTTCAGCTTAAGTATAGTCAACGAAATAATTCTTTTCCACTAGGTTAAGCTGAAAAAAAATTATTATGTTATTTTGGGAGCACAGATTAGCACTATGGCCCATTTTCTTACTAGAAGCAATTAGTTGATTTTATACTAAAATAATAAGAGTAAACATGCAGATTTCAGATGTTGCGAGAACTCATTCCTCATAGTGACCAAAAAAGAGATAAGGCATCTTTTCTATTAGAGGTATTTCCTTTATATCTTATAGTAATCTATTGTCTTTATCAAAAAAAAAAAAAAAAAGTAATCTATTGTTTGGGTGCACAAGGCCGGGGTTTACTCTACAGGGGTGGGTCCAAAGGGCCTTGCCTTGGAGAGGTTCCCCGATATAAAAAAAAGAAGAAAAAATTAATCTATTGTTTGAATTCTTTTTTTCACCTTAAAATGTCATAACTATTGAATGATGGTGTTTCTGAATCTTTTATTTTTTTCAAGGTTATTGAGTACATTCAGTTTTTACAAGAGAAAGTGCAGAAGTATGAAGGTCCATACCAAGGATGGAACCATGAACCGGAAAAATTGATGCCATGGGTAAATTTTATTTTTGCCTTTGCATTATTTGTGTAATTTGTAGCATAGTAGTTAAAGGACTGGCTTGGGATGAGTTGTAAACTCAGACATCCTAAGTTTGTCTTGCACTAGTATTTCTTTTGGATTACCTACTATGTGGTTCTGGTGAGTTGGGTCATGTATTCAGAGTTTACTCTGCAAGGATGGGTGAGGTTCCATGTCATAAAAAAGTGTTTTAATTATTAACTTCATGTGTGCGTTTATGTGTCCTGTCCAAATAGACCTGGCTAGGTGGCTATTTGTGCCTCAAAAGTGAATTGGGCCTCTAAAATTTGAGCCTGCCGGTGTTGCACATACTACCGATCGTTTATTTGGGGATTTGATAGTGGAATTTACAAGTCATAAATTCATGCACTGCTGTAACGTAATAATTGACATTGTCTCCCTTGTTTGTAACAGAGGAATGATCACAGACCTATGGACTGTTATGTTGATCAATCTCGAGGCATAAATAGTGGGTCTGCTGCTGCATTAGTGTTTGCTGGGAAGTGTGACGAGAAAAATATCTGTGTCTCTCCAACCGTTGCTGGGAGTGCACAGAACCCTGTAGAATCTGACATTAGTACTACCACTACCTTTAAACAGAAGGATCATCATCATGTAATCACCAATACAGCAATGCCCTTTCCCATGTCACTGCAGCCAAACTTCTTCCCACCTGTTAGGACTAGTGGTTCAGTACCTGAAATTCCTCCTAAATTGGCTTCTGATGTCAAAAACATTCCCTCTCTGCCTCAACCACAGTTATGTCAGATGAGATCATGCCCTACTGATGGCATTGCTACAAGTGACAAGCTGAAAGAACGGGAGTTGACTGTTGAAGGTGGTACCATTAGCATCTCAAGTGTGTACTCTCAAGGGTAAGTATGGTTGTAATTTACATAATCATTAGGTTGTGCATTTTTTGAAAGGTATGTTTGTTTTGTCTGCACATAGTCTTCGGACAAACTCGTAATCTCGGTTTGGTTCTTGTTAATTTGTTATTGTAGATTCATGTTTGATAAACACTAATGTACACTACCAACACTCTTAGTGAAATCGCAGATTTAGCCCTGGCTAAAGCAAAAGTCAAGCACTTCATGTGGCATGAATTTTAAGGCACCATTATTCTTTCAGTGTCGTACTCGAATCATTTGATGGTAGAATTCATTGATAATATTTGTTCTGGATTAAATCTTCTCCCTCCTACCTTTAGCTTACCAAGCAGGTCTGGGTAGTAGCAACTCGTGTTGTTAATATTGATCAGCACCTTGTTCAAAGTTTGTATCGAGAATATTATAGTTGCAATACTATTGTTAAGATAGTTGTGAGATGCCGTTACAAACCCTATTAGCATTGAACAGTCCCAAGGCTTACCACATGTTGGATTTAAATTCGTTAGAGTTCTTACCCTAACTCTAAGACTCAGAGTGGGAGAGAGATAGATGCACAAAGTGTGTCCCACAACATTTATCGAGCTTTTAATACTACTCGAGAAATTCACTCGAGTAGTCATAAATGTTGTGAGATCCACTTTGTGATACTATCTCTCTCACACTCTAGGTCCTAGAGTTTGTACCCGAACTCTAGGGGGATTCCAATCCTTGTGTGTGCAATGTATTACCACTAAACAAAGTGGACCAAAAATCTCACTCTCTCAGCTTGTGGACTGTTAACATCTGGCCATGTTCTGTGATCTATATCGGTAGACCTAGCTGTTTGTACATTCTCCATTAGTGGGTGAAAGGAGATTGTCAAGTAGTCAATTGACAGTGCTAAAAATAGTTCTATTTTAACATAATTTTGAGAGCCCTATTTTGTAATGTGTTGATTATGAATCGATAACATAAAGGGATATTTGGTATTGAACAGGTTGTTGAGTACTCTGACACAAGCACTGCAGAGTTCTGGAGTGGATCTGTCACAGGCCAGCATCTCAGTGAAAATTGAGCTTGGGAAGCAATCTAGTAGAAGAGCAACTGGACCTTCATCTGCTGTTAAGGTATACTGGAGCTGTAGTTTCATAATTCCAAGTCTCTTATACATTAAAATCTTATATTGATTTTATTACACATTCAACTTCCATCTATGTCAAACTACGTCAATGTGCCTAAATTTTGTCAACCATTTCCTCCCTAGGATATTGGTGTTCCCTCTAGCAATCAAGGAACAACACGCACTAGAGTTGCAAGCGGGGAAGAATCCGATCAAGTTCTAAAAAAGCTCAAGACAGGCAAAACCTAATTTGACAATTTCATTCTTTTCCTTTTTATTATTTATATAAAATGATTTTTTGGGGGTAGCCTATATCATGTTAGAGGGGTTTATTCATATCTTGTGCTGGTTCATAAACTTTTTAATTGAGACCAAGGTTGATTGTACATGTAGCGTCTTTGAGTTAGATTGCTGGGATCTACAGATTTCCCTGCAAAATAATATGTATTATTTGTCATCTATTTGTTGTCATCACATAGGCTTCCATATTAACATTGAGAAGCTGCTTTTTCAATGAAGGCTTCCTTTTATGTAAAGTTTATTTGAATATTACTTTTCTTGACTTGTGAAATGTAAGAGATTTATTTATTATTTCCATTTTGATAAGGGTGTTGTTGCTCTCTCACAAGAGATGGCCATAATGTAAAAGAAATTAATTGTTAAAAGGGGGTGTAGTTTTTTATTTTTCATTTTTTTAAGTTTTTCTAAATTTGTTAGAGAGAATTTACTTACATTCATTGTGGCTGCTTGGGATTAAAAGCGTCTTTAAAACTATTCAATGATTTACTTAAGAAAAATGCCACTTGGCCCTATCAATGTTACCGCTTGAGTATTTTAATTTTTTTTTTAATTTTTAATTTTTTTACTTAGTGATTAAGGAAGTGACTATTAGTGAAGTTGTATATTTTCTTTTTAAATTTTTGTTTAATAACTATGATTGTTAAAAATTATTAAAAACAAGAATATAAAAATAACATCAAAATTCAACTAACGGTACACCCAGCGTATCAGCAATTGACACGTCATTTATAAAAAAAAATGAAGTCAAAGTTCAAAATGTCTTTGCTAAGATATAATTTGGACAAAAGGTGCACTCATCTCTCTCATCCACGCCTAGGCCTGAAAACCGACATTTTCGGTTCGGTAAAGGGCCGAACCGACGCCGACCGACCAGACTGTCCCACCCAACTTTGCCGACCGAGAACCGACCGTTCAAGGGGCTTGAACCGGCCGGAACCGATTCCGGTCGGTTCACGGTCGGTTCAGCGGTTTAGGCCGGTTTGGGCCACTCTTTTGGGCCTCTTTTAGGCCCCTTTCAGAAAGCTTTTTTTGCTCATTTTGGACTTTTTCTACTCAATGTAGTGAATTTATTAGTCAATATTTACAATATTTTAAATTTTTATTCTTGTATTTTTAAAATTCATTAGTAGTTTAAAACAATAAAACTAATATTGTTTTAGAAACTAATAATAGTAACTAGTAAGTTATAATTACTAAATAATACTTTAAAATCTAATAAGTTAGTTAATAACTAACTACTAAGTAATCAATAAAAGTATCCACTAAATGAGTAGATGTTTAATACAAATACAAACCAACACAAATTGTTTTAAGCAATAAACAAGCAACTAACACAAATTAAACATTAAAATCTTGGATCCTTAATTCTTCATTCCATATTCAAAAAGTCTTCAATCTTCAATAGTTGTGACGCCTGATTGTGCTCCCATTTCTATATAAATATGAAAAAACAAATTAAGATTAAAGTTAAACATCAAATTTTAATAAATTTGGATAATCAATAAATAAATGAAATTAAATTATAAAAATAAATTAATATTGAATGAATACATTACCAGATTCTACTACAAAGCTCTCCACATTATCCATGGCCTCTCGAAGATCAATTGGCGCCGACGGATGTTGTAACCAATTCTGAGTACAAATAAGTGCCTCAACTGTTTTCGGAGCCAATGAACTCCGAAACTGATCAAGCACACGCCCTCCTATACTAAATGCTGACTCTGAAGCAACAGTGGAAACATGCATGGCTAACAAATCTCGTGCAATCCTTGCAAGTATAGGATAATTAACCTCATTCTGTCTCCACCAGATCAACAAATCAAAAGATGAACTGAGTGCCTCACAACCATCTGATAAATATCGGTCCACCTCTGTTTTAGCAGCAGTTGATTCAATCTCGTTATCTGGCTCATACCAATCCATATACAATTGTGACTCTTCTTCACTTTCTATTGAGGGTATAGATGTCGAAATGGGCACATGTTCTCGGCTACTCGAAGTAGAACCAAATGTAGCATTGTACTCATCGTATAAGTCGAATAGTAACTGTCTCACACTAGACACCAAATGTAATACTCGAGTCTCATCATAAATTTTTCTCAAGTTGCGGGTGAGAAGGCCTAACTTATTTCGAGGATCAAGCACAACGGCAACCAACAACAACAAGTTCAGCTTATCCAATGAACCCCAATACTTATCATATTTCGTTCTCATGCTTATGGCCATGTTCATCAAACAACTATTAGAACTCTGACTGAGCCTAACCAATTCTTTTTGGAGCATGCAAATCTCCACAAAACTTGTATTTGCTGTGACATGAAGAGACCCAGAAAAGCGACAAGTGGCATCATAGAACATCTTCAAAAATTTTAACAAAAACCCGCACTGTCTCCCACTCATCAGCTCTAGGAGGCCCTATGTGTCCCTCATTAAAGTAAGATAGAAAATTATAATCCTCACTCTCCATCTGCCTAAAAGCCTTTTCAAATTTCTCAGCCGCATCCAACTTCATGTAAGTTGAATTCCATCGGGTTTGCACATCAAGACACAACAATTTTTTGCAATCAATTTTTTCTTTTTCTGCACACTTCTTAAACTTGTCTAATCTAGCAGGAGAGGATCGCACATATTTAACTGCATTTCTAACCATTGTGATGGCGTCATTACACTCCTTCAAACCCTCATTCACGACAAGATTTAAAATATGAGCACAACATCTCAAGTGCATATACTTCCCACCCAACACATTCCCCGTCAAAAAATGCTTCAAGTAAGAAATTGCAGTATCATTTGAGCTAGCATTATCAACAGTGACAGTAAATATCTTATCAATACCCCAATCAAGGAGGCATGATTCAATATATTTTCCAATTGTATCCCCTCGATGATTAGGGATTAAACAAAAATTTATGATTTTTTTCTTCAACTTCCAATCATTATCAATGAAATGGGCAGCTAGGCACATATAATTCAAATTTTGTATCGATGTCCATGTATCAGTAGTCAATGAAACTCTCATCTCCCCGTCTTTAAACAACTTTCTAAGCTTGGCCTTTTCAGATGTAAACAATTTCATACAGTCTCTTGCAACTGTAACACGGCATGGCACTTTAAATCTTGGTTCAAGTAACCAAACCAACTTCTTAAATCCTTGTCCTTCAACAATTCTAAATGGCAATTCATCAATAATTACCATTTCCGCAATGGCCAACCTCACTGCATCTTCACTATATTTGTGGGTTACAATATTTCTTACTACGCTACTATCACTCTCTCCAACTTCCTCACCCGCCAATGTTTGTTGATATCTATCTAGAGGCCCGCGTTTATGAGGATTTCTTGGACATGCAGATAAGTGGTTTTGCATAGTTGAAGTCCCATTCCTCTTTGAGTGGCAAGCATAAATCTTGCCACAATAGTTACACTTAGCCTTCGGATCATCTACGGGACAACCCTCAACTCTCGTAAAATGATCCCAAACAACTGACGGGTCCTTCCCCTTCCGTTTCCTAGGTAGTGGACAAGTACTACTAGGGGCACTTGAAGGTTTTGGTGTTTGGGTCTCTCCCAAATTAACAGTTTGTTCATCATTATCAAGATCAATTGGAGTTGATGAGGAATCCATCTAACATATGAAACATTAATTTCAAAATTAATTAAGAAACATAGTTGATACAGTAAAATATATGGTGATAAAATATTAAAAATAACAATAACTTTTTTTTTTTTTTTTTGATAAGTATAAAAATAACAACCACTAATAATTTGCACTAGACATGTTAGTTTCAATAGTTTCAAACTTTCAATAGGTTATTTGTCCCTTTGGTATTGTTTCGGTGTTTCCAGCTATGCCTATTTCTGCAATTATTCTTTTGCATAAACCAATGGTGACTCAAGCTTAAGAATGGTCCCGTCGAGACTACGATGAACAAGATAAATAGGCAAGTCTTTCATTGCAATTTGCAGTCGCCAAATATAAAATGGCAGCACAATATCCATATGACTATGAGAGAAACGCAAGCATCTAGCTAAGGTCACTTAGGTCAGCAATAGCAACTAGCAAGATCCTATCCAAAAAAAAAAGAAACTTGGTAAAAACTAAAAGTATTTTTACCAGAGGAAGGGGCGTCGAGCAGTGACCCGGAAACCGAGCAGTGACCGAGCAGTAGAGGAAGGGGCGTCGAGCAGAGGCTGGGAAACCGAGAGAGGCCAGACGCAGGGGGCTGAGCAGTGACCGGGAGACGGCCAGACGCAGGAGAAGCGATCGCCGAAGGGGGTTTCTGTTTTCAGAAACTGTAGCGGCCAGACGAAAATGGAAAGGCCGAAGGGGGAAGGGGGGGTATTTTACCCTAATACCAAACGGCGCCGTTTGGCTTAAGCCAAACGGTGCCGTTTTATATTTAAACTGAATAACTTAATACGTCCGAGAACGACGCCGTTTCAATTATTAAAGTGAAACGGCGTCGTTTTATATGTATAAAAAGAAAAAAATATATATATAGTTTAGCGGTCGGTCGGTTTAGCGGTTTTTTTATCCCTGAACCGCACGCCGAACCGACCGATGTCGGTTCATGAGAAATTCTCTCGACCGCCGATTGGTTCTTGGGCGGTTCCGGCGTCCTGAGGTCGGTTCCGGTCGGTCTGGGGCGGTTTATCTGTTTTCTGTACACCCCTATCCACGCCTGCTCTCTCTCTCTCTCTCTCTCTCTCTCTCTCTCTCTCTCTACACTGCCTATTTTAAGGTTTTACCCATTTTGAAGAAGCCAGTCATCGCCACCTATGCCTTTAGGTAAACAACCATCCATTTCCATGCCTCCCTCTCTCTAATTGAACACAAATATGCCTTGATCAACATGTACCTAATTAATAACTAGAGGTCAGTCCATCCAAATAGCAGTCGTACAACCCGCCCACATAGCGGCCATTGTCCACCGCAACTTGGCCTACAATGCCTCTAGAAAACCACGCCGCACTTTTGGTAAAAACATTCACAACCCTCCATCCGTATGATTTTGTGAGCATATTTTTTGGATGTTGGCCATGTAGTACCCAACCCTATATCTCTATTACATTGGTTTAATTTGGTTAGTGCATAATTAAATCCATTGATATATCTCTGTTTCAGTAGTGTTATAGGTAATCCAACCTTGTAGGAAAGGCCGGCCAGGAAAATAAATATGCTTGTGGAGTGTGCACTATATTTGCTAAATAGGTTGATTGGCTCTGGAATTGTTGGATTTTCTCCATATGGCTTTTTGCGTGCATCGTTTTTGGTGTTATTTCTTTCAGTGGGATGGACTCTTTTCTTTTTTTAATTATTTTTATAACTGATGTGATTGACCATTAATGTGATTGGTTGCATCATTTTTTTTAATATAAAATAACTACTTTGACCCATAATTAGAGTTAGGTTGTGAAATTGAGGTTTGTTTGATTTATTGAGTAGTACACGCTTTCGAAAAAGCAAGATTCTTTTTTATTTTTATATTGTTTTAAATAGGACGTGTCTCCGAATTTTATGTACAAACATTGTTTTTGGTAGAGAAATTATGCTGACAAGTTAAGGACACCCATGTAGGTAATCCGTTTAGGCAGCATGTCTGACTGAACCTGCTCACATTTGTTGACACCACAAGGTAGGTTGATTGGCTCTGGATGAGTTGGGCTAGAATTGTATAGAATTTTTGGTTTGTACAATTAGGTGTTTGTGTTGATTTTGAAGATGTTTATTTTTATATTGGAACATTGTCAGTCAAATTGGAGTGTGTTGACTTGAATTCAAAATACACTAGAGTTTTAGGGATTTTAAAATACAAAATTAAGCTGATCTCTTTTTCCTTTTAAGAACTTCAATACAGAAAAAGTTTTTTGGATGGTCCAACTCTGCAAGTGTCAGAAACTGCTTAGTTAAAGATTTTTCCCAGTATAACCAACAAGGCCTCATTTGAACAATTAGGCAAAAGTAAATATTGAAATGTACAACATTGTGAACAACATTTGCTCAAACAGCAAGCATTTGCTGTTGGGTTGACGTTGTAACATATGTTGTTATGGCTACATGCTACCTTAACTGTACTAATGATTTGTTAGAAACATATGCCGTTTCATAATGTTTGGGTGACATTATAGTCTGAAAAATGTCACTCTTGCATAAGTTTTCTTCGACATTATTTTCTGCCAGTAGAAGTACTGTGGTTGAGGCATTACAATTTACAAAGAGCTGTTAAAAAAACCCCTTACCTGTGCAAGAACAGTCGAGATATATATAAAGTACATAACTTGTTTCTCAATTAAAAATATCAATATCTTTTATGAAAAGTTAAAAGTATAATGCTAAAGATGTTAATGTTGAGCCTAAAAAGACCCGAAGCATTGTTGCCCGTATAATAATTGCTCAAAATAGGTTTAACCTGTATTATCAAACTTTAGAAGACTTGACTGATGGATTACGTGATGGGCTGAAGACTTGGGGTCAATGCTTTCCTTTAAGAAAAGTCCCTACACACCAATATTTTAAAGAAAAATCTAGTTACAATCACAACTGCTTATTAATATATGCACCAATTTAATGTAATTGGTCAAAAAGTAAATTTTATTGAAAATAATACTAATTTAAATTTTAAATATGAAGGCATCAGTATTGGTACGTAGATTAGTACGTGACTGAGTTGAAATGAGATAAGCTGAGATGATTTGTGAATAATAATTATATGATTTGTGAATAGCAAGTAGATTTAATTGTTTGTATTATATTCTTAATACTTTTCCTCACGCGTCAATTAAAATTTGCTCCATAAGTGAGACCATCATGTAAAATATTTAATTAATTAGATAAAATGTATAGTCAATATTTAAATTAAGGACTTCCACTCTGATATCATGTAAAGAATAATATTAAATACAGACTTATAAAAATATTGTTGAGTCTAATTATTAAGAAGACGTGATGCATTATTGCCTCTATATTAGCTCAACGTGTATTCTCAAACTTGGAGTCAATGATAGGCCGAAGACTTGGAGTCAATGGTTTCCTTTCCGTAAAGCAAAACCAAGACCATTATACTTTTTTCCTTCCAGATTCCGTCTAAACGTATGAGTTGGAGCTGGATCGTAGAAAATGTTTAAATAAAACATCAAACTTTGACAATTATTGCCGGAATGGCCTAAATTTTAGTGGAAAATCTGGGTCGTAAAGTACAAAGTCAATGATGCTAATTTTTATATAAAAGTTTTGCATTTCTCTTATTAGCATAAAGAAGACTTTGACTGATGACTCTGTACGTGATAGGCGACTTGGCATACTTGGCGTACTTGGCGTCACTGTTATTCCTTCTCAACCAAAGGCTAACGAGTATCAAATAAGACTAACCTCAATTGGAGAACAAAAATCTAAGGCTAAAAAGCCTTGAGGAGGCTGCCAGGAAATTATGAGAAAAAATGGAAACCTACAACAGCTTTCCAAAAATGAAAGACGCAGGCGCTATGATCCTTGGATGAAAACAGAGGATCATCCTCTGTTTTAATAAGTACTCAGAGACAATGTATTTTGTCTTATTTAATTAAATCAACATTCTTTATTGAATAAATATTTCAATGTTCAGTAATTTAAAATTCTAAAACTTTAATTGAATTTTTTATTTTAAAAATTCATCGTTTCTTTTTAATTCCAAGCTGATTCCTACGTTACGTATTAAAAATCAAGAAGGTGAAGACAATTGAAAAGTAGGGAACTAGATTGAGAAATTGGATAGAACCTCATATTCAGTACTCATAAGTCAAGGTCTTCCCAACTTTATTATTTTTCCATGAAATAATTTAATATATAATGCATATAAATTTTATAGTCTTTGGCCTTAATTTCTAAGTCATCAGTCAAGGTCTCCTCATTAATGTTGAGGTGTTTTTATAAACTCTTTAAGAACAACTTCGCTTAGACGCCTAAACGTGAAATGGAGTTTGGAATTTTTGGGTGGTGGCTCATGTTGGCAGCCTTGTTTCAATTATCTTCTATTCATGGTTGTTTGAGGGAAGAGAGAGTAGCTCTCTTGCAATTCAAAGCTTCCCTGAACTCCTCGTATGATTACTTGACATCTTGGAACTCATCTCACGAGGAGAGTAATTGCTGCGATTGGAAATATGTTATGTGCAACAACACTACAAGGCATGTAATCAAGCTTGATCTCCATCATGTGAGGGACTTTTCTAATAATGATCATGAAGTTTGGTATCTGAATGCCTCTCTGTTTCTTCCCTTTCAAGAGCTCAAGTACCTGGATTTGGGTTGGAATGAAGTATCTGGATGGGTTCCAAATGAAGGTATGTTTATATTGTTCTGTTTTTCATTTTCCATTTAAATATTTCTTCCTTTTTTTATTTCTTGAATTATGCAATAGAAATCAATTTATACTTTGTCTAAATTGTAGGTTTTGAAAGATTATCCAGATTGAGCAAGCTAGAGGTGCTTAATTTGGATGGGAATTACATCAATGAAAGCTTCCTGTCATCCCTTGGTCAGATTTTAACGCTGAAGAAACTATATTTGAGGTACAACAAGCTCTTAGTCGATCGACCAATCAATATCCCAATTTCAGGTAATTAGTCTCCAAGGTTAGATCAAGTACTAATAGACATCCATTTAATGTTTCATGCTATATCATATTGAACACATTTTAATGATTTTTGTGTACATGAATATCTATCATGTAATGTTAGATATAATCTTAGGGTGTGTAAACCTCACCTACTCAATTTGAAAATAAAGAGACATCAACCATTAAAAAGTTGATTTATTTTATTTTATTTTATGTGGACCCCAAATTTGCACATTGTTTTTTTCAAAAGTAGTGTGTGTGACTTGCACACCCTACAAGTGTACAAATCATTTCTCACTTTTAAAACATTCATTGTCATTTTAGAGTTGAGGAGACTGAAGAACCTACAGGAGTTATATTTGGATGGTTCCAACATTGACAGAAGTTTCCTCCGTAAAGTTGGAGCAATGACTTCCCTTAATGTATTGACAATACGAGGTTGTAGACTCAATGGAAGCTTGCCCATCGTTCAAGGTAGAAAGCCTTATTTTTGCAAAATATTACTTAGCAAAAATCTCTTAATGGTAGAACATAATTATTACTCATTTTATTTTGTAGGCTTGTGTGAGCTTATGAATCTACGAGAGTTAGATCTGAGCCATAATAATTTTGAAGGGATACTGCCTTCATGTTTGGCAAACATGACAGAACTTCAAATATTTAATATCTCTTCAAATCTCTTTAATGGAAGCATTGATCTCTCCCCTCTACCTAGTTTGAAGTCACTTGAGTACCTTGATTTATCACATAACTACTTCAACCCAATCACATTCTCCTCATTTTTTAATCTCTCAAAGCTTGAGGTCATATTTAGTGATGGCAACAACTTGGTTGATCAAACTCTATCTCAAAGATGGAATCTTGGCTTCCAATTAAAGGCTTTTAGTTGCTCAAGCTGCTTTTCTACCAAGTCTAGTAGAATAATTACTAGATTCCTTCATTACCAGTTTGACTTGCAACTACTACATCTTCCTGACAACAAATTCTCGGGACAGTTCCCCACATGGTTGCTAGAAAATAATACAAGGTTGGCGATTCTTAATTTACGAAATAACTTGTTAACAGGAACTTTGCAGTTGCCCAATCATTATATTCCCAACCTTTTGGTTTTAGATATTTCATTTAATAACATACAAGGTCCAATTCCAACTAACTTTGGTTTAGTTTTTCCAAATCTAGAGTTTTTAAATATTTCTAAAAATGATTTTGAAGGTGTTATTCCTTCTTCTTATGGTAATTTGGTCTCCTTACAATATTTAGACATGTCAAGTAATAATTTTTCTGGAACAATATCAGAAGATTTGACAATGGGTTGCTCCTCCTTATACTACCTTAGATTGTCCAAAAATCATTTGAGTGGCCAATTATTTCCTGCCAATTCGAATCTAACAGCCCTACAATCTTTGTATTTGGACAACAACCACTTTTTCGGAGAGATCTCACATAGCATATCTAATTCAACGATCTTGGAAGTAATTGATTTCAGTAATAACAATTTGTTAGGGATGCTTCCAGGGTGGATGGGGAACATGATGTCATTGACAGGAATTGTTCTTAAAAAAAACCAGCTTGAAGGTCTCATTCCAGTTGAGTTATGTAACTTGAAATTGCTTTTATTTCTTGACCTCTCCCAGAACAATCTGGCTGGCTCTATACCCTCTTGCTTCAACTGGTCCGAGATCAGACATGTTCATTTGAATAAAAATGGGCTAACTGGTCCCATTACCAATGCATTCAAAGGTTGCTCTAATTTAGTCACTCTAAATCTTAGAGATAACTACCTTATTGGCAACATTCCAGATTGGATCCGCAACCTTTCAAGTTTAAGCATTCTCCTCTTAAAATCTAATTATTTACAGGGGAAAATTCCAATTCAAATATGTTTTTTAGAAAAACTAAGTTTGTTGGATCTTTCCAACAATAGTTTTTCTGGTCAAATACCCCATTGCTTGAGTAACATAACTTTTGAGTCGAGCTACAAAAAATCTGTAACATCAAGCTTTTACGCTAACTATCTCGATAGTTTGGAGATGTCATTCTTGCAATTTGCAATGATAAAGAACAAAGTCCGCATGTTTGTTTTCGATGATCAATATCATATGTTACCAATGGTGGAAGTACTACAAGAAGTGGAGTTCTCAACAAAGAATAGAATTTTCTCCTTCAAAGGTGACATGCTCAACTACATGTCTGGGATTGACCTCTCATGCAACAAATTAGAAGGAGAAATTCCACCCGAGCTTGGAGACTTGAGTAGAATCCATACGTTGAACCTGTCATTCAACAATCTAACTGGATCAATCCCCACCCAATTTTCAAAGCTTAATCAAATTGAGAGTTTGGATCTATCCAATAATAACTTGGATGGTATCATTCCCCCACAATTGATAGAGTTGAACTTTTTGGCCGTCTTCAATGTGGCACACAATAACTTTTGGGGAACAACACCAGAAAGAAAAGCTCAATTTGGTACCTTTGATGAAAGTAGTTACGAGGGAAATCCTCTCCTATGTGGACCTCCACTACATAAGGCTTGTACTAAAATTGAACCACCATCTAACATTCCAACTTATGACAAGGGAGATGAAGCTTGTGGTTTTATGGACTTTGAACTTTTCTACATTGGCTTTGCAGTGTCTTACATGACAATGTTGCTGGGAATTGTTGCCATTCTCTACATAAATCCGCACTGGCGGCTGGCGTGGTTTAACTTGGTTGAAGCGTGCATCTCCACTTGCTACTATTTTGTTGTGATCAAGCTATCTAGCTTTAGAATTGTGTAGCTTTGTGTTTTGATGTTTGCATTTTCGTGAGTCATTTGTTTTTCTTTTCTTCAATCTCAAGCTTGAAGTTTAAATAACATATATGAGACTTGAAAGTTTCAGATATTCCTTTTCGAGCTAATTTTATGATTTCTTTTCTGTCAATTCATAAAAGCTCAAGAAAACAATAAACTATTTATTGTCCAAGTATCAAAGGTCAACTCGGAGAAAACAATAAGACAACAAATGAAAAGAATTAATAAAGTCAAACTTAAACAAAAGTGTAAACATATTAATGTTGAGCTATAAATCATAATAAGAAATTAGTTAATACCAAAAGAGTACAACTGATGGTGACTATATTCTAGCAATAAGAAGCGGTTGTTGATCTACTAAGTTATATTCCGGCAATTTAATAAAAAGAGAGAAAGTTTCATGATAATTTCATGCAATTTTCCATTAGCAGACTCCAACTCACACAAGATCTGCATTCGATCATTGCTTTACAACAATCCAAACGGTCTGGTCTTTGTGTTTGATAATTTTAGAATCCATATTTTTCTTTAAATTAAAGCACTATCAAAAGATAGTTAGCTTCATGGACTTCACAAATGTAATGTTAAGATTATGTTGGATAGAAATCTTGGATTAGGATGAAAGAATTGTTGCGAAGGACTATTTGTGGTGAAAAACAACTTGTTGCAAAAAGCAACACTACAAATACAAAGTATAAATGCTGGCCATTTTTTTATTGGAACTCTTAATGATAGCATCTTCCAACAAAACAAAGTTTAAAAACAACTCTCTCAACCGTCCCTCGTTTGATCTCAACTCACTTTTACGGTCTAGGGCTAAGAATCGACCGGTCTGGACAGGAGAAACTAACCGGACTGGACCGAATTGGGTCTAGACCAGTCTGGTCCAATTTTCAAGAGATCAAACTCATTTGGTCCGATCTTGGTCTATGGATTTTTCACCCCGGACCGGACCGGACTGAATGGAAATTAAAAAAAAATAATTATTATTTATATAATAGTTATATATAATTAATTATATAATTATCCTGGACTAGGACCTGACCGAATGGAAATTAAATTTATTATTATTATTTATAGATATTATTTATATAATAGTTGTATATAATTAATTATATAATTATATATGGTATAAAAAAAATATTAATAGTCTAATATAGATTGTAGTTATACTTATACTAATATAGTTATACCAAATCACTATAACTAATACTAATATATAGTTATACTAATAGTCTACTATTAATACTAATATACTTTTATATAATTTATATGGTTATACTAATCACTATAATTAATACTATGTATAGTTATACAATATACTTATCACTATAATTTAATTATCACTATAATATAATTTATATAGTTATACTAATCACTATAATTAATACTTATATAGTTATACTAAATAACTGATTCACCATAATTAATATTACTAATATATAGCTACAAGAAAATCGGGCTTTTGTAACAAATTTATTGCAACCAAAAGACTATTTGTAACCAATTTTAGTTGAAAATAGTCATTTCGTTGAAATTAACTGATCGCAAATAAGCAGTCTTGCGCACTATCTTAATAGTCTAATACTATTATAATTTATATAGTTATACTAATCATAATAAGTTAATAACTAAATCACTATAAGTATAACTATATATATTTAGTATGAATATATTATTATATTCTTTAATGTATAACTCTAATATATAGTACTAGTATATATTAATATATTAACATATTATAAGAGTTATAGTATAAATTATAATATATCATATATGTATAAATTTATAATAGTACTAATATAGTTAACTTAATATTTAATATGTTAGTATTAAATCACTATAACTACATAGAGTATTAGTAATATAGAATTTAATATATATACATCGAGTATTAGTAATAAGAGTATTACTACTATTTAATATAGTATTACATAAAGTATTAATAAATGTATGGAGTTTGAAGAGATATGGTAATACTAGTATATTGAATATAGTATTACTATTATTATATATAGTTATTAGTTATAGTATTAGTACTAGTGTATTATTAGCTATAGTAAATAAGTTAATAACTATTACTAATTTACTATATACTACTAGACTAATAGTATTAGTGTATTACAAATATATATATTAATATATATAATGGTATACTATATGTATATATATTAAATATATTACGATATAATTACATAAGTATTAAACAAAATGACATTGGATTAAAAAAAAGAAGAAGGTCCAGGGTGGACTGAACAGATTGGACTAGACCGTCTTGAATGGGACCGGACTGGCCTGGTCTTTAGGAAGTTCAGTTCGGTCCAGGGTGGAAAAACCCTGAACCGAATAGGTCCGGTCCTGTCCACAAAACCTCCCGGGACTGGATCGAACTCCCTCTTGACTCTTATCGCTAAAATCATGGGAGAATGTTTAAGTCCATCTCACTATTAGTTATAAATTTATAAAAATTAAAATTACGAGTAATGATTAATAACATAGTTAATACCTGCCCATGCACTTGTAATGATGGTCATTAAGTTACAGCCACATATGTACTACTTGCTCGTGCACACGTAAGAAAGAAATGTCACGTTAGTACTTTGTCTTAGTGGGTGGTGATCATAATACTAGACAAATTGTTGCTGATCAGAAGCAAACAAGTTCTCAACTTACAACATAGTACAACTTTTGAGACAAAATATGCAAAACCAAATCATGCAATAGAAGCTAACTTCATCATTAGAACCATGAATTTTCTTATCCTAATTATGGTGATAAAGATAGATCTTGGAAAGATAGATCTTGGCACATGAGGCTCACACATTAATGGTGGGGATGAGGTGGCCATGGGGTGAGACACATTTTGAAGTTTGAAACCAAAGAATCTATATGTGCCGTACTTGTGATTATTGGAGTGGGGGAGTCATGGTGGCTTGTAGAGCTCACACACCACATTGGTGGCACGTGAGTTTCATGACATGCTGGTTGGATGATAATAATTCTTAGCTTATCTCATAGATCTATATATAGTGTACCGCATGTAGTCAATTGGTGATAATAATTTTTGGAACAGAACCCACTCAAGGAAAACAAGAGAGTCGTGGATGTTGGGGGGGGGCAAGAAGGGAGATATGGTCAATACTAATAATAAATGGAGACTTATATAGGCACTTTGTGAAGGTCTGCTCCCTAAGATCTTGGGAACGTGAATATCCTGTAGCCCCCATCAAATCTGACGCAAATCTCGCGTCCAACATTACGTGAATCCTGCGACACCCTCCATGAATGCCACTTGGCACCATTAATACAAGGGGAGCACAACGGGCGAACATTGATGTCTAATTGACCAAGGCACACTGAAACCCACGCACGACTCATTGACTGCCAAACAGGCCCAGCAGAAAGCCCAAGACTACCACGTGCCAAAAGTCCAAAGAGCAAGCCCCCCTTTTCTTTCTCGAGGAGGGGGTGCCTCAAACCATAGTAGACTGGGCAAGTGGAAACTCTTGACAAGCTGGTCTACAAAGAAAGGAAAACACAAGAGGAACACGATGAAACAATTGCAAAGCCAAAGGAAAAGAAAGACAAAACAAAGCGCGTGGCAACAAAGAACAAAACAGAGGGAGTACGAAGGCAAATAGATTCATTGATAATAATCAGGGGTCCACACATCAAGAGATCATAAAACAAGAACACTTTATATCAAATTGACAAAGAAAGAAAGAAATATAGGATCAAGCTAAAGGGGTCTCAAAGCCCCCCTCGGAGTTGGCAGGACCCACCTCTAGGCATCCAAATCCGTTACCAGCCCGGGGGGGTAATCCAAAAAGGCACTCAGAATTAGGTTCTTCCCTATGCAAGCCCCCGCCTCCAATGCCTCGGGGCCTGGGCTAGAGAGGCTCGGATTGTAAATAGCTCCTTGGGTTCGACAGCAAGTGGTTGGTCAACCTTTTCTATCCACAGAATAATTGTTGCACCACGCCTCATCACAAACCTGACAGACGTTCGATAGCTCTTGGCACATTTGTTGGAGAGATGCGTCTACTTCGGCCTTCGTGGACTTCAACTCCTTTAGCTTTTGCTTGGTGGCTTTGAGGGACTTCCTCCTCTTCGTATGGGATTTCAAAAATTCCAAGAACTTATCCTCTGTCTACTTGTGGGATCCATTGATTGAGTCACACTACTTGCTTAGTAGGGGTGTAAAAAAAAAAACCGGTAAATCGGTAAATCAGATCAGACCGGACCGAGTTTGGTTCGGTCTGGTACTGGTTTTATTTTTCTTAAAACTAGTTAAAATCGGTTCGGTTCTGATTTTTCTTTTTCTAAAACCGGACCGGTTCATATATATATATTTTAATTTTTTCAATTGTATATAATTTTTATATATAATATATAATTATATATAAATTAGTTTTGTATTATATGATAAATTACTAATTAATATAATATTAAACTTTAAAATCTTATATTATTTTGTTTATTGTATTAATAGTTATACTAATACTATATCACTATATATTATAATATACTATAATATATCACTACATTATTATATATTATACTATATCATTATAGTCTATAATACAATTATAATATATATTATAATATACTACAATATATTCTCACTATAGTATTATATACTACAATATACTATGTTATATATTATATAATATAGTACATTAAAATCGAAAAATCGGACCGAATTTGACCGGAAACGGGTAAAATCGGAGTACTGGTTTAGGAGGGTAACCGGAGCGTAATTGGTTTTGAAAAATGCAAAACCGGTGCATACCGGTTTGGTCTTAAATTTTTTTCCAAAACTGGACCTATTACACCCCTATTGCTTAGCTCCAAGTTCGCGACTTTAAGCTCTTTGAGCTCCTCCGACTGGTGGTTAAACGACTCCTGGAGGTTGTCCCTTGCAGCCAACTAGAGCGCGGTGTCCCACTGGCATAAGATGGCCTCCTCCAGAGACTTGTCCAGGTCAATCTCGTGTTGATGAAGGCTGTTGTGTAGGTTAGCGAGGGAGTCTTTTAACTCCTACATGGGCTCCCTCGTTGTTTTGGCATGACGCAAGGCCAAGCGAACCATAGATTGAGACTCCTGATTCTTGGCCTCCAGTCCCTTTTGGCCATCCACAATGAATGTTGCCAGCTGATCTAAGCCTTGCCATGGAGAATCCTAATCAAGATCGTGAGGGAAACAATAGAAGGCTGAAAGGAAAAGGAAATGAGCTATAGAGTAATATTATGAGGCAGACTTGTAAGAAGACCTCTCGCAAGCCTTGGGCTATCAACGCGATCCCCCACAGCTCCTGGTTGAGGCGTGCCCCCCTCTACGGGAGGACCCTAGACTGTGGCCCCTTCACTTGGAGGGACTCTTGGACCAGCTCCTGGCCCAACGGGAGCCACTTTGGCCCAAACATCCGTCAATGTCGGGACCGTAATAATGGCAGTAGGAAGAACCCCAAGGGCATCAATGAGTTCCTTGCCCATGCTGTCCCTGGCACTTGCCCCCATTATCTGGGGGACTGAACCTGCTTCGTGACCAAAACCTCCTTGGCCCATGCAATCTCCTCCCTGGCCTTGGCGAAAGCGGGCTCGTGGGGGTGGGCAGAAGGGGAACTAGGCGCAGACGTAGGATTGAAAAGGTCCTCAGCTTCAAAGGGGCTTACTTTAGGCACATAAGGAGATGCACCCTACGATTCGTGAGGAGGATGATTTCTAGAAGCATCAGAGAATAGCACTGCAAGATGTTATCTGCCCTGCCAAAGCCTGGAGGTGTTGCTAGCACCCGGTGGGGTAGAGGAAAGGATGCTCGAAGCCCTCATAGGCTAGCTCGGGCTAGGTGAAAAAAATGTACTGCAGACCTGTTGAAGCGAGTTGACCCCCTAACCTTGGGGAACAAGTGACGGCACGGCATGACTTGATATCGCTGGAATCACCTCCCTCCTAGTCAGAGGCGGAGCAGGCCACTGAATGAAGACCCCCCTTGAAGACTATGCTAGGGGCGAATGATGTTGTCCTCGAAATCTGGCTAGATTGGTGAACTCCTCTTCGGTTTCGTCCCCTTTCCCTTTACTGTGGGTTAGGGGAACGCTTAGACCCTGGACAACAAGTTGGCTCAGAGGGATCATGCTTCCTAGACGGTGCAATGAAGTGTGAGGAGGTAGGTATTGGCACAAGTTGTTGGTGGTAAGCAAAGCTTCAGTATAAACTTTGGCCACGTGTGTGCCTGCCTAGGCCCGTACAACCTCGAGGAGTTGGGCATTTTGCGGGGTTGCCGAGAACTTCATGATCTCTTCCTCTTACATGAGCCCCTAGTTGCTCGAATCAAGAAATCCTACCTAGAGGCTTGCCCGGGTGGGTATTCCCACTCGTTGCCTGACACGAAAAAGAAGCACCTAGACAACTAGGTTCATTTCTCGTACTTCGGTTCTAGGCGAGCCAAAGCCTGTATGATGGAGCATAATCTACAAGCATTCTCATCCCTCTTCAAGACACTATGGGTAAGGAAGAATTCTCGACCAGTGTGGTTCGGCCACTCAGCCCCCACTTCTTCCAGGGCACACCGCCAAATGATGCAGCAACTCACGAGAATCTTCCACGAGTTAGGATGGAGCTGTGCCAGGGCCAAGCCCGCCTTGTCCAACACGTCACGAATAGGGCGACCAAATGGCAACTGCAAACCATCAGAGAACATAGCAGGGTACAACGCAACTTTGTATGCATACCTCTCAGGGTCTCAGCGTCCACGTTTGGTCGCGACACTTGGAGGTTTCGGATCCTTAGCACGTTGTACTCCTAATCATGACTTCAAGTTAGGATGTGGTATTATCTCAGTGGAGCTTCACCGGTTACTCAAGAGCGTCTAAAAATTAAGTGACACCCTTTGGGTTGTTGTTGGGTGACAATGGGTTTGAGCTAGATAATAATTCATTTGGGTCAAAATTGTGGCCACTCGGGTGGTGGAGGCTATAGGACGCCGTGTTCAAGTACGGGGAGTGAAGCTAAAGTTGCTTGTAATGAAGTCTCACATGTGGTTGTTACCCGTAGTGTGGTGAACAGAGCTAGGGTGTGTGTACAGTAATTCTAAGGAGAACCATGGTACACACATTAATAAACTTGCTCAAAGGCTTTCACCTTGGTATGTATGAGTTTATTCTTATATTCTCCGAAGTTTATACTTATTAATCACCATTTACTTGCATTATTAGTTTTGTCCTGATTTATAGCTTATTGAAATTTTCTCCAAATCTCACCATGGTAGTCCTAGATTTTGATGCAGTAGTAGGGAACAAGGTTGATTTTGAGCAAGAGGATTCAATGCAGCTTGAGAATTAGTATGGGGGCCTGTCCCTATTTTGGGCTTTTATCTTGTTGTATTGATTACGTTTACTTATTCAAGCTAGTTGATGAATGGTTATGGTTTCTATATCCTAACTATTGAGGAGATGTGACTTATGGATAAGTTGATGTGTTAAGTTTATTTCTCTAATACTGATATTTTAGTATGACATATACATCAATTCTTTCCACTGTGATTATTTTTACACATGTGTTGTAATAACCAGCCATAAATTCAGTGGGTGAACTTTTTTAGGTTTTAGGAATGTCGTGAAAATCTTGGAAACGTCTCACGAATCGAGCAAGTAGGTCGGTTTTAATCTGTTAGTATAGTTAGTTTCTAGCCCACTTAGATGTCAGAAATGTGATTCTATTTATTTAGGGTACTTAGGAGTCTGAGAATGAGAAACGATCTGTGCCACTAGTCTCAAATTAATATTTAGGATTTACGGTGTAATAAAATGATTTTTCATTTTCTGGATAACAAATGTTCGAAAACGCATTTTGATTTGTTTGATGCACTTAGGAGTTGTTGAAATTCATTAAACGAAGTGCACTTCAGTTTCGTAGTATTATTTAGGATTTTATAATACAAAGTTATTTTCACAATTTTCGGTAGAAATAGTAACACCAATGTTATCATGTATTCTAGTCATTTCCAAATCATAGTGTGGATTGTCCAAATCAGTTGAGAGAAGTTTTATTTGGACAAATGGTAAGATCTTAGTCACATTTGATGAATAGTATAGGACACTTGGCTTCAAGAGGAACTATGAGATGGAAATGTGAATAAAAGGAAGGAAAAATCAAGTTTTGTGATCATGCCACCTAAGCCAAACACTATTCCATTCAGCCATCCATTTTGTGCCTAACCAAAGAAGGTTTCAACCTTAGTGAAATCACAAATACTTGAAATCCAATTGAAACCCCAAAACCTTGGTGAAAACTGAAACCCTAAACTTTTTCCCCAAACCCCAAATGATTACCCCAAACCCTAAATGATAGTTGGTTTTAGCTTAGTATTTAATTACTTGATTAAATCATTTTCACATGCTATTAACTAATCAAATTCATGTCACTAAACCCTTATCCATTCTTTTATACCATAGTATTTTCAATTGACCCTGGAAAATTAGATTTGGGCTTATTAGAAACCGAAACCCCAAATCAAACCCTATTGAAACCCCAAATGAAACCCAATTGGTTAAAGCCCACTAAGGCCTACCGAAAAGCTCCACCTATGCAAGGCTTCTTGAGGAAGTTTCTGCACTTCCATGAATGTATTTTCACTGTCCATGTTAGCCCCAAATAGTAGTTGATGGGAGATCAATCAACCATCTCACCACCCCCTTCACATGGAAGTCCATGGGTTGTATGGCTCATGGTTTTCACCACTTTTATAAATGGCGCAATAGCCTATGTTAGGCCATAGGTTGCCATGTTAGCTACTTATAAACTTGTTGTAAAGCGACCTTAATGGTATCTTTATTCTCAGAACAAAAACGTCAAGACTTGAAACAAAACAAAATTACAAGATAATAAATTGTTTTTCAATATTTAAATATATTCTTTTGAGTAAGAAAAATCTTTGAATTTCATTGTAAGCCATTCTAGTATGAAATACCAAATTTGCCAGTGGAACAGAGGACAAAATACTTACTATTATATAAGTATGATAGATTTTGATTCTTTTAACAGAAATAGAAAGGAATTTTAAATCAAGATAGAAAGGAATTCTATGCATCGGAATTTCCTCGAGAAACAAACAAAAAATCATAGAAAATTGCTAAACTTTTGGGCATTGCTTTTAAGATGTTTAAATATGAACTCACTTACCAATTAATTCATTTTTGTGGTCCACTTACCAATGAGCCATAATAGTCATATATAATGAACGAACTACAATGGATCAGGTGTTGCATCAAAAGAATGAGAAACGTTGGATCAAGTGAACAATTGATGAGCCTACGTACATATAATAAACAACTATAAATAAATAAAAGGTTTACAATTTGGTGTCATCTTCCAGCCTTCTCTACTCAACACGGTGTTTCCAATACGTTGGCCAAGGCTTGTGTCCTCTCCAAGACGATTCTTGTATCATTCAATGTACACAATCAAACTAACATAAAAGCCTAGGAGAAAAAACCCTTAAATATTAAAAGCAAAGATGTTGTTGGGCTATGCGTCAAGCGTCAAAAGGTTCGGAGACCAAAAGAGACCAACGTCCCTTTCAAAGGAGGAGATACATGATACATCCTAGGATTCCTGGTTTTGTGCTTTAGGTATAAGAAAATTTGTCTCACTTTTTGTTATCCTAATTCACTTAAAAAAATAATATTTATTACCATTTTAGTCTGTCTATACAATGACTCCATGGAAAACATTTGTACCAAATAAAGTAACATAGTTTGATGTAATACCTCATATTATAAAATTATTTATATTATAAAATAGTTTTATGAAATCACATAAAATGTCAATTTATTAATTTACTTTTGTGTAATCTCTGTGTTGATAATATTTTTATTATATAAAAATAATAATTTTAAAATGTGATGCTCTCCTTAAAATGTTCGGAGACCCATGGCTTTGTTTTTTTATAACAAAAAATTGGGTCAACCTTTTACTTCTACCATTACATACACATGTTGGGTTACCATGCAAGGGATCCAATTAAACATAATCTTTATTCTTTTGTATTGCTAAAGCAACGAATGAATCATTGAACTTGATTGATTCTTGTGCCTCTCTTGTTTGTCCTCCTCCTTCCTGTCTTAAAACTACTTTTTTCTTTATTTTTTATTCAATTAAATAGCCCGAGTGTTTCTATTTAGTGTAAAATTATATGAGGCATTTCAGAGCTGGCTCAATGGTAAGGCTAGTTAGGCCATTATCTAAGGCCCCTACCCACTGTAAGGCTCTCAAAATTAAAAATAAGGTATTTTTTCTTAATTGTTTAAAAAAAAAAACCATTTCATCATATAAAATTTTAAATAAATTTTTTTATTTTTCAATGTGTACAAGGCCCCATAATACTAAATGTAATATTTAATACAATGAATTATTTATATTTTAAATGATTTTTTAAGATCTTGCTAAATTGAGGTGCTAAATTTACATTGAGACCTTATTTTAAGTTGTAGTATTCAATATAAATTCAAAAAAAATTTATTTAAATATTTTAAATAAAATATCAGTTTATTGAAAATTTTAAAAATATTTTATATAATAATTTATATTTTATTATATTATAATTACAAATGATTAACTTAAATTTTACTTTAAATCTCAATTTGTATTGAGCCGTTGATACCTTTTTGGTCTCTGAATTAAAAAACGAGTCCATTGATAGAAGAAATGACAAACACCCTATATCTTACATAAATAAACACTATCTATTTATTTTAGCTGAAATAGAGAGATCGCTGTCCACTTGAAAAGGAAAAACAGATGCTCCAAGTACCTACTGTTCATTTCTCTCCAGATAAAAACAAACACAAGCCAGCTAATCAAGAAGAGGACCACACTCAATCATTCAACATTAATTAATATGTCTCTCCTTTGACCAATCTCCTTGTATAATATCAGTATAGTGAATATCTCAGTAAATTTGTGAATAGTATATTTGTAAATATCTTAATATATCTATAAATAGAAGTAAAATAATAATTTAATTTAAAATGCTTTATTGGCTTTTGAAAAATGAGCAAAAAAAAGAAAAAAGCTTAATAAAAATATTATAAAGTTAAAAATTATTTAAACGTAATTTTTTAATATTATTTTTGTTTTGAAATTAAAAAATAATAATATTTTTTTGTGTTTTGTTTGGGAGTGTGAGAAAGTTGTAACATTAAATGAAAAAGTTGAATATTTGAAATTGAAAAGTGTTGTCTTTAAGTGATGATTGGGTAGGAAATATCCTAAAAAATATCAAAGAATACTTAAAAACAATTGTGCTGCCAAACTGACCCTTAGGGGATACTTGGAGAATGATATGACATGAGAAATCTATAAATATATAGTGTTGAAATTGTTTGTGAATAATAATGAAATGACTTGAGTTAAGATGTTTTATTAGGTTTTGAGAAATGAAAGACAAAAAGTTGAATAAGAATATCATAAAATTAAAATATTGTTAAAATATTATTTTTCTTTTATGATTTAAAAAAATCGAATTATTTTTTGTGTTTTGTTTAGAAGTTTATTAAAATTATAATAATTAGGTAATGATTAGATAACAAATTTAAAAATTTAAAATTAAAAAATATTTGTATTTGAGTGATGCTTGGGAAGAAAATTATGAAAAATTTTGAGATATATATGGTGAGATGAAATGAAGTGTGTTTCCCAAACAACATGATGCATATTGCCCTTAGTGTTCACACAAAACACGTTTAACGTGTATTGTCAAACTTTAGACAACCTTGACCAATGATTTTATGATAAGCGACTTGGAATCAATGTTCATCCTCCTTAACCAAAAGTTAAAAGAGTAGTGATCGATACATATTTAAGATGTGCAAGTCCTCTATAGGGTCGTTAGAAAATATAGGATCATCATGAAAAGAGTAAATTTTTTCATGTGGTCCTACTTTTGTTAATGAGAAGGGCTTGCACACCCTAGACTCCATACAAATCATTTTCTAAAATTCAAAAGTTGAAAATGTACAGTACCGAAGGTCCCTAAGCAAAGCAAATTCTCAAACTTACGACGAACAACTTCTGGCACCATGAATCCACTTTTCCAAGCAAACAATCACGAAGAAATATTTACCCTAAAAAATATTTAGCTTTATTTTATAGACTTTTTAAATAGATTTTTATTCTAATTTTCAGATTTCCTGTTAATTTTTTTTTCTTTTTTTATAAGGGTGTTGACATGCCATTTATATGTCATGTGTCAACTTTTGATTGGTTAAACTAGTTTCGAATATATAAATTGATTGTAAAAACACAAGCAGACTTAATTATAAAAATTTGAATACTCATTCAGAAAATTATAAGATAAATGATATTTATAATCAAGGAATGCACAAGCGCCACACAATTATTTTGAAAAAAGTGAGTAAATATAAGATCCACATGAAAAATAACTAATTTTTTAATAATAAACCCTATTCATTTTCAAAAAATTTATATAGCATTACTCATTATAAATAATTTAAACCCGATGTGTAGTGATTCACAAATAGACGTTAGTAGGGCCTAAATAATACATACATATACACATTCAACACGTCCTCTAAAAAACTAAAAGATGCAACAAAATCAGGAAGAAAAATACTCGACACGTTTTTTAAAATAAGTGCACAAACAAATGGAAAACTATCATAACACGTCGGAAATCAGCAAGCAGTTTATTTTCATTTGCAGTTGAGATGGCATTGAGAAAATGGCAACAAGATCAGGAAAAGGTACAAAAGGTCGAGCGATGCAAAATGAAATATATAACATGGGATTTCTATAGACCGCTTAATCGGTCTGTTTAAGTAAATTTCCACCACATCCTTCAACGTTCGTTCAGGGTGTTTAGGTAAATTTATACGCTTCTTTGGCCCTTCTGACTCGAGAGATAGGTGCAATACTTTATCTACTGTTCATATTTCTTAAAAAGATAGATGTCTTTCCACTACATTAAGAACTATACGTGGAAGCGATTAATATATTCGGCCTTGCTTTCTCATTTTCAATTCTTTATTTATATTATTTCAAACCCATTTAGTTTTGAAACCGTTGAAGTATGTTTTCCCAAATTCAGTAGTTTTTTTTTTCTAAGTTCATTTGTTTTGTGGTGAAAATCGTCATGTATAATTTATTCATAAGTTGATTCATTTGCTTATATTAAGTTAAACTAATCTATCTTATTTATTTATGTTCTCGTCTTCTATTTGTACTTTTTTTTATGTGCATTTGAATTTTAAGATATAGCCTAAAATATATATATATATATATTCTTCTCGGTATATGGGAAAGCGAAAACAGAAATCCAGTCTAAAAGACATCTCGAGAAAACTTCAAAGAGACATATTCTAGTGTATCAACAACAGTCGCACTATATAATTATCACCGATCCCTTCAACATTCCAATGATAAACCACTTAAAGATACTGGGGGTGGAATCCACTATACTGGAAATGTGATTAGCCTGATAAAATCTCAGCAAGAAGCATTCAAAATATTGAGTCAGTTTAAGATGGGTCGAGAGTGCTGGAGAATGGTCTCTAGAATGACCGACCAATCCATATAGTGAGAATAAATATTGAGGATTCTAAAGACGTAAGTATTTTCTATGCAGTGATTGAATGAACAACCTGAAAATGGAAACTAGTTACATCTTAGGCACATGTTGAGCATTGAGAACACTAGTGAGGGTTCAATAATAACAATAAAAAACCCTCCTGTGGGCAACAAGATAGATACAAAGAACTGTGATAGGAAACATTTTGAATGAAAGAACGAAAGGAAGAGCCAAGGTACCAGCAGATATTGTGTTGACTCTGATTTTATGTTTTCTGCCCGCTTCAAGCAAGCACCTGAATTGAATCAACATATTAGATTACAAGCAAAAAACACATCACTTTATGCTTAAATACGGCAAGTTATAAGGTAGTGCATGCTGTATAAACATGAAAATTACCTAGCTGACCAAAAGCGTGTTTAAAAATCCAAACCTAATAACTTGGAAAATGATCTTTGTTAGAATACTTCTTTAAACAATCCGAATCCAAAGTTCTAGAAATTTCAAGACTCAAAATATCTAAATCTCCCAGATCCATCTATCCAAACACACTAATAATTAATGGTTTTGAGATTATAATGGGTAATCTAAAGTTTTCCACATAGCCCTTTTGCACATAGAAAAAAAAATTATATATCTATATATTTCAAATAGATATATAATTTAGAACGGAAATGTGGTCCATATATATAATAGTCCTTCATAAGAGTAGATAGTTACCCCATCTAACACTCACAAGGCACACCCATAAAACATGGGGAAAAAGCCTAATTTTGCTAGGCCCCCCACCAAAAATAAAATTTTTCTGTCAACTCTTGAACATCATTCAGCCCCAAAAAGTTAGACAGGATAGAGCACTTGGCTCACTATAATGAAGTACTGCTTCTGTTAATGTTCATTTATGTAAAATTAATTTAAATTGATCATATGAATATAGATTGATATTTTACCTGGACCCTCTGATGATCAACTAATCTGGCCATTCAGCTAGCTGCTATCTAGCTAGCTAGCCAAGGTAGAATATTGATCTCCAACTTCTCCTATCATTCACCACTCTACAGTCATGAAATCGCCAAACGTATCACAAAAACTTCTTATTCTATCAAAGGACTCAACAACTGAGTGTTATTTATCGTTAATTAATTTATACAAGGTTACGATTTATGCAAAGTAAATGGTTTTAGTACTGTAACTTTCCCATCCAAACTCCAATTTGACTCATTTTCTTTGCATAGTCGTTTTGGATGCCAATGTTTTGGTATATAAAATTCTAAATTTTGAAATATATATGTGAGGTGTACAACAATCCACAACATATTTGGAGCATGCTTGAGTCATGGTAATGAATGATTTACCAGCATACTTATTTTTAGAATGTCAAATGACAATAATATAAAATTCTACCTTTGCAATACTGAGAACTCTGTCTATTCGATCAACAGATACAAGTGATAAAAGCTGCATTTTCATGCAGTGCTACACCATTTAAAGCCAGACATCAGTATTGCATGTATTCCAGTACCCAACTGTATATATTAGTTTATTGGACAAAGAACAATGGCTATACATGTGGGCTGTGAGCCTGTGGCAATATATATGCTCCAGTCCAAACTATCAAAAAAAATTTTATGCTCCAGTCCAATAACCAAATTGAGAAAGGAGAATAAAATAGTTTTTATACTAATTTAAGAAAGAAAAACCAGTGAAAGTTCTTAATTAGTAGTGCCAGCTCATGTGCTATATATACCATTTAAAGTCGAAAATCATGATTTAAATTTGTTAAAATAAATATTTTGCGGGTCAAAGAAAATGGCTATATATACTTGTAGGAATGTGCTCTAATAAAACAAAATCTAGGGTTATTTAAGAAAGGAAAACCAGTTGAGGCTCTTAAATTATGATGTGATATATATACCATTTAAAGCCACACACCACCAATATGACAGATAATTCACACTCCCATTACAACAAATTAGAGATTACTGGAGTCCAAGCAACAGTTACTGGAGTTCACAAAAGACCAAAAACAACATAGAACAGCAGCATATAGTTCCAGCAGTTCACATTCCTTGAATTGAATTGGGCTTATGATAGGCTTTAGCTATCTTTGAACTGAATTGGGCTTATGAGAGGCTTTAGCTATCTTTGAATTGAATTGGGCTTATGAGAGGCTTGAGCAAACTTGAACCAAAAAAGTTTACTGGACGAGCTTGAAGGGATCTTTTAGCAACATGACTAATATACACCGGCTACATGTGAGTGAATTGGATTATATCTAAACAAGGTTACTTTTATCCAGAACACGGAAGATACAACTCAAGCAACCAAACTGGAGTCTGCTTCTTCGTTGAGAAACTTGAGATGCAGCAAATTGTGATTTCCGATGCCGACAACCAATTTGAAACTTCCTTTCGAGATTTGAAACTTCATTTCACAGACCAAGAAATTTGAAACTTCATTTCAAGATTTGAGAACCCCAAGAAAATTCCAGATTTTGGAGCCTTTGATGAATTTCATCGAACGATAATGATGAACACAATCTTAGAGTTCACAGAGGCATAGCCCCCCACAGCCCACACGGGCAGAGTAGCAATATGCGGAATCTTTTCTCAAAAAGCTTTGATAGCATGTCAATAGTGGAGTTTGGGGGAGAAGAAATTTTGCTAAAAGGCAGGAGAAGTAGCAGAGGACGGACGAGTAAATTGCCACAACCATGCCACTGGTTTTCATGCTAAAATTATGAAAAAACCAGGAGTTTCCCATTAATTACAAAACTGCCACAGCCATGCCCCTGATGTTTACTTTTCAGACCGAAATATGTATTCCGTCTGGTACACCGGAAGCCGGCTGAAATGGACCGAAACACACCGAAACGACTTAAATTTGATCCAGTATGGAATATTTACTTCCACCATGCCGGCTATTGTTCTGGAACGACAAATTCTGGCTAGAACGAAATGGTTTTTAAAACTTTGGTAGAAAGTCACTATCTGCGTCTAATAACTTGTAACCCGACTTGGTCTATTCGACATGCTCTTTAAGATGTCTTTTAGAAGACTATTTTTATGAGCAGAGTTCTTGAGACTACTTCTATCAATATTAAGTTTGGTGTATCCTTGATTTGGGCGCATCCATTTCAAAATCTTGGTTGTCTTTTGCTTGATAGGCATTCTCATTAATCCAAGGTGTTTCAAAATCGCATTTTTTGAGTACTTGATGAATAGGAACCAACTGATTAAAGACTGAAGGATGCCAATCACTACTGTGAGCTATGATACCACTTGAGTTTTGGATAACCATTGTTATATTTTGCCATCGGAAAACTCTGGATGCAGTCGTTTCGAGTAAACGGCTTGTAAGCGGCTCGGCCACGTGGATTAAATCGAAGACGCACCGTTTTGACCCCATCGGCCACGTGGATTAAATCGAAGACGCAACGTTTTGACCCCACGAAGCTGTTTTCCCTCTCGATTCTTCCCCTTCCCTCATTTCCCTCTCGCTCTCTCTCTCTCCTTCTCCAGTTCGCCGTCTCGTTTGAGTCTCTCCTCTCATTTCCCTCTCGCTCTCTCTCTCCTTCTCCAGTTTGCCCTCGATTCAGTCCCTTCTCTCCTTTCCCTCTCGCTCTCTCTCTCCTTCTCTCGTTTGCCTTCAATCGTTTCCATTCTCTCGTTTCCCTCTACTTCTCCCTCTCTCTCTGTGATATCTCACATTCCGTATCGCTCCTCCGTCGATTCAGTCCCTTCGGATTCTCGAGTCCATCGTGATCTCCGAAGGATAGCTCGAGTCCGGCGGACTGAGAAGTGCCGGCGTTGACCGAGGTTCTCCCATTTGCAAAACCCTAGCCCTAACCACGAAATTGTAACCCTAACCCTAATTCTTCCCAAACCCTAACCCTAATTTTTCCCAGCCCAGATCTTACCCTAACCCTAATTTTTCCCAAACCCTAACTAGCCCAGATCTTACCCTAACCTAACCCTAACCCTAACCATTTGCAAAACCCTAACTCAAATCGAACGCGATTTCCCTAACTCTTCCCAAAGACCGAAACCAAAATACTCTGTGCAGCCTAGATCTAACCCTAAACCTTTATCCAGAAACTGTCCAGGTTATTTGCTAATTTTATATTACTGTATTTGTGCAATAATCTCGTAGTGTATTTATGTATTTCCCCTTACATCTCTCTGTTTATGCATATTTGGGCTTTGATAATATCTCTTTGTGTATTTATGTATAAACCATGGTGATATCTCTCTGTATTTATATATTGGGCTTTGATAATATCACTGTATGCATGTTGGGATTTGATAATATCACTGGATGTGTAGTTATGTATAATCCATGGTGATGTCTCTCTGTTTATGCATATTGGGCTTTGATAATATCACTGGATGTGTAGTTATGTATAATTCATGGTGATGTCTATCTGTTTATGCATATTTGGGCTTTGATAATATCTCTCTGTGTGTATTTATGTATAAACCATGGTGATGTCTCTCTGTTTATGCATATTGGGCTTTGATAATATCACTGGATGTGTAGTTATGTATAATTCATGGTGATGTCTATCTGTTTATGCATATTTGGGCTTTGATAATATCTCTCTGTGTGTATTTATGTATAAACCATGGTGATGTCTCTCTGTTTATGCATATTTGGGCTTTGATAATATCTCTGTGTATTTATGTATAAACCATGGTGATATCTCTCTGTATTTATATATTGGGCTTTGATAATATCACTATATGCATGTTGGGATTTGATAATACAGCTTACACTTGTGTATTGATATTTCTGTAGATCTTTTTGTTTAACCTGTTTGGGATTTGAAAAAACTCCTTTGATTATTTGTTTTCATGGCATTCTCAAACTGCAGTTTATATTTCTTATCCCATGCACATATCTACTGTTTGATTTTCAGTTCTTAACCAGTTTATGTTATATATACTTATAACATACTGATCTGTGGGGTCGTTTACATACAATATCCATGATAGCAAATGAGTTCTGCTTCTCAGTCCGGGTCAAGTTTGGAGAGACCACTTTGCTATTGTGGCTCCCAAGCGAAGTTAAGGATTTCTGGAAAAGCGAACTCTTTTGGTAGAAGATTTTTCAACTGTCCAAACTATAAGATGAAAAAACAATGTGACTTTTTTGAGTGGATTGATATTCAAAGTGAGCAGAACAGTTGCTGTAAAATGACGCTGGAGTTAGCTGAACGGAGGCACGACAGAGTACTTAATGAGCGGCTACGCATCGAGCAAGTCAAATTCAATGCATTGGAGAAGAAGTACAAGGGAGTCTTCAATGTATTAATCCTGACTTGGTTTTTTTTAGTAATAGTTTGTGGTGTAATTTTGATGTATCCAGTGTCTGTGTATGAATCTCGGCCAATGCTACGACTGATGTAGCTCCACTGAATATTTGTTTAACCACTAGTATCTCATTTTATGTACTGTTGATCTCCAAGATTGTTTGGAGAACATTCACACTTCTGGAATATTGGTAATTTTGATGTATTAACGTGTTGGTCATTATGGCCTCACATCAATGTTGTAGTGAGGTGTACTGAACCTGTGACCATTTGGGTTGTAACTGCAAGTGATTTATGACTAAGTAATGGAGGTGATCCAGATGTTTATTATGTTTGTTTTTGGACTGAGCAGTTTAGAAGATTGTAAAACATCTTTGGCATTTCAAATTGATTTCAATTTCTGGTATCTCCATAGTAGTAGGAGTCTTAAAATGACCAAGATATGTGGTGTCGTTGCCATTCAAATGATCCCAGTTTTGGCAATCATGGCATTCGGGCCTAACCGTGTATACAACAGCGCACCATCAAAAGTCATATGTTGAAACAAACTCTGTTTTCACCAAAATATTACCATTCACATCTGCATCAACATATACGCAGATTTTCAAGCACGATTACTGCACCTGCCCAACAACCACGACTACTGCACCAAATAATAAGGGTCATTCACAGCTTTTTTGTTAAACGGAATTTCTGCATGACCACATAAGGGTCATTCACAGTTTGTATCACAGCTTTTTGATACAAACTCTTCAGTACATATTAGTCAAAATTGAGATAACCTCATCTAAATAATCCACTGAATTTCTTCATGACCTGTAATATTGACATAATTAAAATTGGAGTTTATACCCACTGTTTCCATCACATCAAATAACACAAATTTGAGTAGGTGATTTTGGCAAATCACCTACTCCTTGCCACACAAAAATACACCAAAAAATCCAACTTTGATATCCACATACATAATTACATTATGTACAGAAAATCCTGGCCTCACATCATGAAAGAGTTTAGTCAAACTCTTGTGACCCATCTCCACCCAAAGAGCTCCGGTTGTGGTCCATCCAATCAAAAAATATCTGATCAACAAAAGTTAGCGAAATTAAATCTCGCGGAAATATTACAAGTGATATGTAAATTAAAAAAATCCACAAAGCTTACAGTTTCTTGACTGGAAAGTATGGGATGAGGTTGCATGGTTCCAATACTGTTAAACTCCACAGAATGATCTAGAACTTGCTGTATCCACCATAAACTTTCTAATCACGATTCATACTTTTAATAAAGCATTAAACTAGTAGCCAAAAAGTGCACTATGTTCTACTACCTGCAGTTGAACAGGATGGGTGAGGTCTACTTCTGATGGCCCAAATAAATTCCTTCGAGTGAGCATGGGTGCTGTATCCCTCTCATCAAACAAAGTCATGGGCGTGCCCATGGATCCCGTATCCCTCTCATCTCGCTAACAAATAATAAAAAAAACATCGACATGAATAAAAGTTTACAAATAAAGCCATTTCTGAACCTGAAACCCTAACTCAAAAAGTTATTACGATTTATTGTTGCACCCCAAATAGGTCAAATCGACGCACCTGTTTGCGCTTTCCTCCAACTTGCGTTTTCTTCTGTTTGGCTTTAAGCTTCCTCATGTCTATCTCCATCCTAGATGCTCTTCTAAGAGATGGGGGTCTTCCTTTCCCTCTGACATTAAGTGGACTCTTAACTTGTTGGGACCCACCAACTGCAGTCTGACTTGTCGTACATCCAGATACCAAACCTGTTTATGGTAAGGAGATGTTAAATAGTACAAAAATGAATAATTATACAAATTGTGACCAAAAAACGCAGATTTTTCACTCGAGAAAATCCACAAGTGAAAAGGTACGTCGAGCTCGAACCTGTTTGTGTACTAGATAAGGGGCGCTGGTTCTGACGATATGTAACAGTCATCTCCTCAATCCTTTTCTTTGCATCTTCAAATTGCTCATCTGAATCCACCGCATAATCTATCATCTCATAACACAAATTCAACAGGATTGTGTGTCTATTACCGTTTGCAATCTGATCCCCTGCATCGTAGCTACTTCGGATCAAAGTGTATCTCCTCTTGATGTCCTTCCTCCATCGATCTAAAATGTACTGGTTTGGCAATGACTTTATACCATTAGCTTTGAATGCAGCCAAAATATGCCTACACAGTATCCCTCTCATCTGAAATAACCCACATGAACACTTGGCATTACAGTCATCCACAGTAAACTCCACTGAATATGTAACCTGTTTTGTGAACTCCTGAATACGGACTTCATCTTCTACCAAGTACCTCCTATTTACACCATCAGATGCCTGTAGAGATATTTCCAAATCAATCAGACCGATTACTTGCTGTTGGACTTCCTTAAATTTATTGTTGGTGTACAGCTCTTGAAATTTCTTTTCAATTGGAGATCTTGATACGCAGGGAATGGTGCCGCTGAATGATTGGAATTCCGCCTGATTTTCATTTTCAATCTTTTTCTTCAATGCATTGTCAAACTGGTCTACAAACTCTTTCAAGTTTGTCTTTGAATGGACATAACCGTCAAAAAACGCATTCATACTCTCGCTGCGCTGGGTTGTACTCATTCCAGCCCAAAAGTGCTCTTTCAGGAAAACCGGTACCCAATGCTCACGCTCAATGTATAAACTTGTCAACCATGCATTATCATGTAGGTCGTATGTATTAATAAACCCAGCCCAACAATTTTCAAACTCCTCAATCGTCTGTGTGTCGTACACACATTTCATCAGCTCTGTTTTCAACCCAAGTCGATATGTCGCATATGATCCAAGCTTCTCGGGGACTTTCTTAAGTATATGCCATAGGCAAAATCTATGTCGCGCTTCAGGAAAGACAATAGCAATGGCATTTTTCATTGCTCTGTCTTGATCAGTAATAATAGCCTTCGGAGCTATTCCATCCATACACTGCAACCAGGTTTGGAACAGCCATGTAAATGTCGCCGTGTCCTCACTGGAAATCAATCCAGCTCCCAACAGAATCGACTGCCCGTGATGGTTTACACCAACAAATGGTGCAAAGGGCATCCCATACCTATTAGTCAGATATGTGGTGTCGAATGTCACGACATCACCAAAATACTTATAGGCTGCCCGACTACGTGGATCGGCCCAAAAAACATTTTTTAACCGCCCGTCATCGTCTAAATCCATCAACGCAAAAAAGCCGTTATTCTTAAACTGCATCCTCATAAAATAATCATGAAGTGCTCCAGCTCCACCTGCACCAAGTCGCAGATGTCGGGCTTTCTCGATGTAATTGCGACAATCCTTCTCTAAAAATGGGAGATTCTCAAAGCCACCTGCGCCAACCACAAGAGATCCGTAACTCTTGTTCATTCGGATGCCAGCTAAGTCATTTGTGTCTAGGACTCTTTTAACGGTCTCACTAACTTCTCGATTACATCGAAAGAAGCGGGATTTCTGTGGGCTGATTACATGATTATGTGCGTTATTCACTGTTGTCAACCGCATCTTTCCCTCAATTCTTAGTGCATTAATCCGGGCCTTACAGTCAGTCTTGCCCGTCGAACGTGGGTTCGCCGGATTGGAACTCTTAATCCGGGCCTTCCCTCCACGTGCACAACCAAGGGTGACATATCTGACACTTTGATCATCAGCCCTCTCACTCCTTTGTGTCATCACCCCAAACCCACTACTTTTTGCATACTGTTTATAATAGACCAACAGATCTTCAAACGTATTGAACTCCATCCCTGACTTCGGCTCCTCAATGATATCATCACCACCCTCCGACTATGTGACTACATGTGGTGTACCGGGAGAAACAGGTTGAGTTACAAAATCATCTGCTCTATCTGGGCGATATTCTTCATCAACAATATCGGCAGTACATGCTGCTTCAGTTTCATCACAATCGGGTCTAATTTCTTCACCAAATCTTTCGCTGGTCGCAGAGCTAGTAGTGAAAAATGGCCTTGCCGGTTCCATCCCAGGTTGAAATGGAACACTTGCGTTTTGCTGCCCTTTAAGAAAAATAAATAAATAATATAAGGTATCTCATTTAAACCTAAACTGCAAGAACTAAATAATCAATGTTGTTTTAGGTTTCCATTTATTTTTATTGCTATTAATAAAGGGAACAAAAAATCTGGTTTCCATTTATAACAATATTGGGATTTCATCAAATAAAGTATGCTAGCTTGGTTCATTAACCTGTTTATTTGTTAATTTTATAGCTTAAATCTCACTGAGGTAGTTGAAGTGCAATAAAATGATAACAGTATATACTAATCAATTTCCACACCTTTTCTCATTTGAGTTAAAACTTGAATGTTGGAAGCCAAGATTTTATTTTATTTTTCAATTTTTCTGGAAAAAAATATTAGCAACAAACAACAATACATCAAATACTCAATTTTCAAGCTATTAGTCATGGTATTCCCCTTATGTGTGAAACACAAATGCCAACAATTATCATCATAAAAACCTATCTCAAAAAGGTAAATATGAACTTTGAGCCAGATTCTTAGTATACTCATACTGCCGGGAACATTTGCATGGTCATTATATAATAATATTTGGTTGCATCTCAATTTCAGTAGACTTATGGAACGGATTTAAACTCCAATCAACCATAAGCATTATGCAATTAGTGCATTTATCTCGTCCCATTTAAGCACTATATATTATGTTAGGGTTAAAAATAATACACTAGTATACAATCTTTTGCACTGGAAACATTAAATCTTCCAATCATCTCACTGACCAAGACATAGTCCCCTCACTCTTCTATATAGTGCAACTAAAACAATTTCTCATTTACCAAATTGAGAAATAAGGAATCAAGTTGATTGACCAAATTTAGCAGCAATATATGATAATAAAAGTTTCTAATTTTAGATGCTCTTCATTGGTTTTATTTTTATTCAGTCAGCATAATTAAAAATAAATAAATTTGGATTTGTTCAGGAACAATACTATGTACCTTCATTCCAGCCTATTGGGTTAGATTTATTTTATCAACTAAATTAATATAAGACTGCCATTCAATCAGTGCTATAATAACGCATTGAACTTGCAGTAACACCATACCACTTGTGGTGTTATTAATATCTTTGTAAACACTCCCAAGTGAGCTCATGTTTTTGTTTCCTTTTCTTCTCAAAGTCTCTATAACCTTAGTTAGCATCGGCTTGTTAAACGAAATATACCAGACCAAAAACCTACCACAACTATTTTCATACATTTTCAAACAAAGAACATTCTCACTGGAAACATGTTCATGCAAATGCCACAAAACAGAGCCACGTCTAAATATTACCATGTTCATGCAAATGCAACGAAGCCCACACATATATATCAAATTTTATATCATGCAAATAACACTATATATTGAAGGAAATCAGATAGATCGATGGTGGAACCAGGACCTGGCCGTGACGGTGAAGTGCGAAGATGACCCACGAAACACGGTCCGACCCACTTAACGCAGACCCACCCACGAAATGCCAACCCACGTCGCTGACCCGAAATACTGGCCCACGAATCTGACCCGACGTGATGGCCCACGGATCTGACCCAAACTCAGCCCACCCAACGCACACCGGCCTGAAGCTAACCCACCCAAACCAGATGTCCAACCCAGATGCCCAACCCAGCGACACACGATCTGCACCCACGAAAAGGACTGAACAATCGGCCGACTAAATGAGAGCTTCACACCTTCTCTTCGTTCTCCGTCGCACACCAGAAGCGGGAAAAGGTTTTAATGGTTTTCTCGAATTTTACTTCGTTTCTGTCCCCCCCCCCCCCCCCTTTTTTTTTTTTTTTTTTTTTTTTTTTTTTTTTTTTTTCTGGCTGACGTGGCCTGACGCCACGTCAGCCGACTGCACCACGCTTACATTTCGCGACTGAGTGTAGAAGAACTGTTTGCCATCCCATGTATGATTTGGCCGAAAATTTAGCCCCAAGGTTGACTAAAAAAAACCCCAAACAGAGTTGGGAAATTCTCTCAAAAGAAGCGAATGATCCAAGGATTCGCACGTAGACATTTTATAGTATTCACACTTAGAGGCCAAAGGTATATTCAGCTTCATAATATTCTGGTCAAATGGTAAGCTTTTATACATACATTTCCACATGAAATTAGAAATCTTACTAGGAAGTAAACTATGCTAGATCCATTTAGCTCACGAAACTTTTACATTTTTTTCACAAGTGACTTGCCAAGCTAACGATGTTGAGAATTTACCATTTTGTTCAGCTCTCCAAATAGGAATATCATCACCTGAAGCAATATTGACTTTTAGAAGTTTCAGCTCTTGACATAGGGTGTTCTTGACTAGCTCCTGGATTCGCTCCCTTAACAAATATTTATGGGAAATAAAATCAATTACATAATATAGATTTACAAAACTATATTATTTTCTAGTTTTCCAAAAGTTAAAGAGGTTAACTTAAAAATTAGGTTTGGTCCAATAACATTAAAAATATTGCATTTAAAATAATTTTTGACATTTAAAATCTTTGGAATCTTTTAAATACTTAGCTCATTTAAAAATCATCTACTAAATTTAGAAACAAAGATTCGAGTTTCAAAACGTTTAGACTAGGCTCATGACCAACCTGAAAGGAAAATGAGCATTTGATCATAGTGCCAATGAATTAGGCAGATTGCAATGCTGCCAATGAACTAGGCAGATTGCAATGCCGTATAAGTACTGGTAGTGCACTCAGTATTGCTCTTTGACTGAAAGGAGATTCCCAACTTGTGTCCACAAGCTGAATCTTGGTCCAAAAGACTGGTAACCGCAACATACAGGGCGTAAGAGTGTATACCAGCCAATAAAAAGTGATAACAGTTAATTGGATATTACAAAATGGCTTCTCTTTATGAAGAAATGTATAGGATGTGGGAAATGTTTTATGAGAAAAGAAAACTTTTTAAGGAAAAACCATACCTTGTAATATTTTTGAAGAAAGAAAACGTTTTATATAATATATGAATTCATATTTTGTAAAACGAACTTTCTAATTTAAATTAAGGAATTCCGTTGGAAGCTCTCTTTTAATTTTACAAGGCACGTTTACATCTTTAACTATAGATCTTCTATATGATGGAGAGGAAAGGAAATTTTTTTTATAAATTCAATAATTCCTGTCTCATTTTTTAAAACTATTTTTTAAAATCTCATCAAAAAGACCGGTGTAATAGATGAGAATATATATATATATATATATATATTTAATTATTTATATTTATCTTAACGATTACTTCTAAGCAATATATTGCAAAAGCAAGACTATACCTTGGACAAGTATAAACTGCTATATTGTAGAGTTAAGGGAAAATAAAAAAGTGAAAAATAATGCTTAGTGACCACTCTGTTTATGATATATGCAAGCCTTCACTTTGAACCCATTCAGATATTTGATTAAAACTCAAATTGAGGTACTTAAGCTCTTAAAAGGGAAGATATATATTCTTTAAGACCACCAGCAAAAGCAAGACACTCATTGTAATGACTCAGTGACATCGTGCGGTGTCAATAACAGTGTTCTTCTACCCCTACTATACCAGATTTTTGCACTACTGTGGAGGTTGAGGGATTAGCTATTCTCCGAGGGCTTCAGCTCTGTATTCATCTTGGGATTCATCATCTTGTGATTGAAAGTGACTCTTTGTTGGTTGTTAAAGAATTCAATAGACAAGGGTCTTCAAAGGCTGCAATTGGAAATGTTGTTAGGGAGGCTAGGGACTTGATGGCACGGTTTCATTCTTGTGCTGTGCAACATGTCAACAGAAGCTGTAATGGAGCAATACATTCACTTTCCAAGTTTGGTTTAAGTGTGCAGGATATTAGTTTATGGTGGGATGCATACCCTAATGTAATCTCTAATCTCCTTTGGGTTTATTCAAGTACTATATAAGCTTTTCTATTGATAAATGAAGTATGTTTTCCTATAAAAATAAAATAAAATACTAATGTGAAGGTATATATTTAATTATTTATATTATATGTTTAGTACTTCCTTTTGCATATGGGTAAGATTCTGTTCAATAAGTGACTCCATCACTTGAAGTTAATAATTAAATTGATAGAGTTTACAGTCAGCATTTGAACTCAAGACCTCCTCTTTGATATCATATATATTTCTGAATATTTGTAACGGATTATTTATTATGATAATGATTATTAGTGATGAAAACAGACTTATTTTACTAGGAAATAGTCAATTTTATTGAAAATAACTGGTCACAAATAAGCAGTTTTCTTGTAGAATATGAAATCATAAATTATTCCAAAAATTTAAGCTAATGAGAAGAAATATGTTTAATTATTTATATTTTTTTTTTATGTACATGTTCGTCCATCATATGTAGGAACAAAAATATCACTCTCCAGTATTAAAAATCCAGAGGGGCTTAGTAAAGAAAAGAAAAACTAAGTATCAAAAGTCAAGGATTTTGCTTCAGCATTATCTACTCACCAACTTTGGGTAAGCCTTTGCAAGACTTGCCATTCTTCTTTCTCCACCATATATTTCACCAGCTACGATATAAATCTGGAAACTAGGATCAATTTACAGCGCCCTTAGAGCCAGAGTAGTTTCCTTAGGTGTCAAGGGGCATAAACCATCTTTCCTTTGCAATTCAGAATTAATTATTTTCTCTTTCCACCAGGGATAAGCATACCTGTGAAAATATGCAACATGAAATTAATTTTGGGAGTTCAGAATGCCTGGTGCAGTAGCTTGTTAAGCAAATACACATGGCTCACCTCATTCTTGTCAACTCCTCCACCTCCTCCAATATGTCCATTTCATATCTAAGATGAAGTATTAGGAAATGACCATTTTGTCTTAAAAGCTTGATAACCCATCTACCAAATTCCTCTATCTGAGAAGTTGATAGGACCCAAACTTAGAGAATAAAAGTGCTAAGATAATATGTTTTCTCTTCGGGTGAGAATGAAGCACAGATTTGAATAAACTTGCATAATAATCATTAATAATTCTTGGCTGCTTAAATAGCATAACCACGTACACTTCAAACTAAAATAAAAGGGAAACTTGCTGACTAATAACTGAACTACAATGCACGTAAAACAGAGCATAAAATAGAGCATGCAAATACATAAAAATAGAATAAAACTAACGGAAATAAAAGTAACGTAAAACACGTAAAACTCTCAACTATCCATTCTACTTTTGCACGTTAAGCCATGACCCAGTCCATCCAGTGTACTCCTCATTCTTCACGTGCCCATAACTTCTTCCACTACGTCCCACCTCCCTATTTGCATGTCGCATAGCTTGTTACGTCCAACGTTATCCCAGTATTTGGGATTTGGCCTACAGGGCCTTGCTGACCATCGTGGCTTATCACTACCTCCCCCATCAAGTGGATCCTTGTCCTCAAGGTCCATATTAGGAAACATTTCCCGTAGCTTCTTTTTTTTTTTTTTTTGGATCCCATGTTGCCTCCTCAGCTAGAAGATGCTTCCATTACACTAAAATTTATTCCACTTCCCCACCACCTCGGTCAGCCTCCAATGTCCGTTGATTAGGGATGTCCTCACATACCACGTTACCCGCATGTCCCTCCAAGAGTAACAACTGGGGTCTTTGGCATCTATGCCCGGCTGTATGATAATTGCAATGGAAACAGAGGCCTTGTGCTCTCCTCCTTTGCATTTCCTCCCATGATAATCGCTTGATCGGATTAGCAGGTGCTGCGGGAGCTACACAAGCTGCTGGTGGAAGAGCTAGAGAAGCTCGTGCAAGTGGGGGTGGTTGTAAGAACTCTCGCGCTAAGCGGATAGCATCTAATGTTTGCGGTTTAAACATGCGGAGCCCGTCCAAGATCTCCGTCCTTAAACCACCCATGAATGTTCCCACAAGAGCCTTTTGCATCCAGCCTCTGACCCGATTGCCTAATTGTTTAAATTCCCATTGGTATTCACACAAGGAGCCAGTCTGCCTGATTCGTGAAAGAGATTCGTCAAAATCTTCGCAATTTGAATGCCCAAAGTGCGCCCATAATTCCTTTTCAAAATCTGTCCATGAGAGAACTCGTCCTTCTTCTTGGGAAGTCCTGCGGATCCACTGCCACCACTGGTTGGCCTCTCCTTCTAAGTGGTAGGAGGCCAAAGCCACTTTCTGGGCTTTGGGAGTATTCTGAAATTCAAAAAATTGGTTCACACGATTGAACCACTCCGTCGGGTCATCTCCAGAGAATCGAGGAAACTCCAGTTTTGTCGTTTTGGAAGAGACAATGTGCCATCCCCCATCGTGGCCTTCACAGTAGTGGTTACCATGCTGTGGAGGCTCCTGATTTGTGAGCAATACATCAGAGAGACGATTAAGAGTTTCTTCTAAATGCTGCAGTCTGTCAGCCATGTCGAGCTCCATCCGGTGTAGCCCATCTTGAACTTCACCAAGCCCCGCCTCCAGATGCTCAATACGTTCTTTATTGGTTCCCATAATGACCTGGCTCTAAGGCCAATGATAGGACCCAAACTTAGAGAATAAATGTGCTAAGATAATATGTTTTCTCTTCGGGAGAGAATGAACCGCAGATTTGATTAAACTTGCATAATAATCATTAATAATTCTTGGCTGCTTAAATACCAGAACCGCGTACACTTCAAACCGAAATAAAAGGGAAACTTGCTGACTAATAACTGATCTACAACGCACGTAAAACAGAGCATAAAACAGAGCATGCAAATACATAAAAACAGAATAAAACTAACGGAAATAAAAGTAACGTAAAACACATAAAACTCTCAACTATCCATTCCACTTCTGCAAGTTAAGCCACGACCTAGTCCATCAAGTGTACTCCTCATTCTTCACTTGCCCATAACTTCTTCCACTACATCCCACCTTCCTATCTGCATGCCGCATAGCTTGATACGTCCAACGTTATCCTAGTATTTGGGATTTGGCCTACGGGGAATTGCTGACCATCGTGGCTTATCAGAAGTGAATCTCAGAGCACTAAAATTTACTCTACAGCGCAGCTTCTGAATTTCCAAAGGTTGGCCATTATTGGCAAGTCGAGCATCAGTTCTATTTAGATGTACAACTTTGTACTTCTGTATCAAGGGAAGAATCTGTAGGACATATAATGATTACATCGAGACTGAAATCTCAAAAAAGGAAAAAGATCGATATGAAAGTATAATGATGCAAGCCGAACAATCCTTGCTAAAGCTAAATGTGTTAACCGAAATTCCTAAGCATTTGTGTAGTCTAAAATGCACTTGAGGAGAGAAACTTAAGGGGCAAATGAATCTTGGCCACACACGTGGGATTGATTTGCAAATCCAATGGTTGAGATAAATCGTGGAAGAAAGAAAAGAAACTAAAGAAGATATGTAGAGAAATGAAAATAGGAAATGGCATGGGACTAAGTTTAAAATCCAAATTGTTTTATTGATCCCAAAAATAATATTTTTCATCATATAATAAAATGATGAATTTTAGCAAATATTTATAATGGAAATAAAATCAATTACTTAATATAGATTTACAAAACTATATTATTTTAGATCTTTGCAAAAGTTAAATAGCCTAACTTAAAAATTAGGTTTGGTTCAATAATACTAAAAATACTGCATTAAAAATAATTTTGTACATTTAAAATCTTTGGAATATTTTAAATACTTGGCTCATTTAAAAACCATCTACTAAATTGAAAAACAAAGATTCGAGTTTTAAAACGTTTAGTCATGACGAACCTGAAAGGAAAATGAGCGGTTGATCACAGTACCAATGACTTGGCAAATTGCAATGCTGGATAAGTAGTATCGGTAGTGCATCCAGTGCCACCCCTTGATTGAAAGAGAATTCCCAACTTGTGGCCATAGGCAGAATCTTGGTCCAGAAGATTGCTAACCCCAACATACGGGGCCTAAGAGTGAGTACTGGCTAATACAAAGTGATAACAGTTAATATGTTATGAAATGGTTTCTCTTTATAAAGAAATGTACAAGGTGTGAGAAATGTTTTATGAGGAAGGAAAACTTTTTAAAATAACCCCACATTGTAATATTTTTAAATGAAGAAAATGTTTTATGTAAGTTATGAATTCATATTTTGTAAAATGAATTTTCTAATTTAATTTAAGAAATTCTATTGCGAACTCTCTTTTAAATTTACAAGGCATGTTTCAATTTTTAACTATAGATTTTTTTTATGTTAGGGAGGAAAGGAAAATTTTTAATAAATTCATTAATTCTGGTCTCATTTTTTAAAACTATTTCTTAAAATCCCATAACAAGGACGAGTGTAATAGATGGAAATAGATATATTTAATTATTTTTGGCTAAGTAATTTTAATTTTTTTCATGCATCACGCAAATATGCGACTAATTTTAATTTTTGTATAAAAGTTTTGCATTTATCTTAGTCTAATGAAAACACGATGCATTATTGTCCCTATTCATGTTCACACAAATCACATTTTATTACCGAACTTTGGACGATCTTGACTGATGATTACTACGTATGTTATAGGGCTAAAGACTTGGAGTGCAAAGCCAACGCTTTGTATTCTTCTCTCTCATATACGCGCAGATCCATTCTTCATCCCCTTCCCCTTCTTTCTTTTTATGACAGTTTCTCCTCCCCTTATGCAAAGCCCCTTATATATTTTTCTCACCCATTTCATCTCCAGTGTCTTCTCTCCCTTTTTTTCTTCTCTGTTTCACCCTCATCACATAGACGGAGAGCCCATTGCCCCCCCCCCCCCCCCCCCAAAATCTTTATCTTCATCTCCTTTCTTTTTTTCCCAACCTTCACTTGGCTCCGTTGTTGCCAACAAAATAAACCCAGCAATTGGCTACTTCTTTTTCAATTGTTGAATTCTTCTTCATTTTTTATTTTCCTGAGTAGGAAGTGAATGGTGAAAGGATTGAAGAACTCTGGTTCTCGGCTTGCTCTTGACACTTGTTGGCAAAGATAAAAAAAAATCATAAAAGAAAAATAAGTAGTATTTTAATAGTATAATGCAAAAAGAAGCTACTCCAATGTGAAGTAAGGTATATAAGTTAGCCAAAGTCAAAACAGTGATCATCACTAGTCAAATTTGGCCAATTTTTTAGCTAATTTGATGTGAATGCTCTCAATGCTTTCCTTTCCTTCCAGCGAAACCAAGACCACTATAGTCTACACCTTTGAGATCATTCCGTCTAAACCACCTGAAAACTTTTCTTTTCAACTGCTTTTGCATAAACTAATGTGAAGGTATATATTTAATTATTTATATTATATGTTTAACACTTATGTTTGTGTATGGGTAAGATTGTGTTCAATAAGTGAGTTCACTTGAAATTAAGAATTTAATTAATAGAGTTTAGAGTCAACATTTGAACTGAACACCTTCGCTTTGATATCATATATATTTCTGAGTATTTATAACCGATTATTTGTGATGAGAATGACTATTAGTGACAAAAACTACCTTACTTTTGTAGGAAATAATCAATTTTGTAGGAAATAGCTAGTCACAAATAAACAATTTTTTTGTAGAATATGAAATCACAAATTATTCCGAAAGTTTAAGCTAATAAGAAAAAATATGTTTAATTATTTATATTATATCCTTCATAATGAATCTAATTTGAATAGTTTTTCTTTTGTCTACTTTATTTATTAAGTTAAAGAGCAACAACCATATTCTACGTGCGGTGATTTCTGCAAAACTGCCACTATCATTCAAATGATATGTGGTCTAAGAGTCTTATTGTGTTACGTGTGTCTCTCAAGAATTGTTGAAAAATTATAGATTTGACTTTTTCGGTCTTGAAGAAAGAAAATAAACTAAGAAATGAGGGAAAGAGAGGAAGAAGAAAGAAGAGAAAGGAGAAAGGAGAAAGGAGGGAAGGAGATGGAGAAGGAGCCTCCTCATTCTCTGGAGAAAATCATATCTAGAGGTTTTTTTTAATTTTAATTTTTTGGAGTGTTGGTCCATATTATTTGTTTGTATTTGTTAATTTTTGTGGAAACTATAAATTAAAAAACAACCTTTATTGAAGAAAGAATTCAAGGTTAGGGTGTTTAATTTTGCTGAAGACAGACAATGCATCTTTTTATTCGAACATTTAATGTAGAAACCGTCCGAAGAACTTACATCCATTCATATGCAAATTAAACATAAAGGTTAAAGCGTAAATTGGTAGTTCTAGCGAAGAAGGTTTTGAATGTTATAACATTAAGTGCTTGAACGATTTGGCAATACCATTTGAACGCAATAAAGCTTGATTCAATTGTAAATTAAGCGTTTGGATGATATGGTATGTACCGTTCAAACTTCTACATTATGTTCGAATAATATTTATTTTGATTGAGCCGGTGTTAGGGACGAAATTCTTTCCTTCCAAAAGTTCAATTCCCTTTGAATGGTGGAGAAAAATTGCATCAAAAAATATTTTTTGTGACAATTTAAAATAAATATGGGGTTTTTTTTTGTGGTCTCAAATGGATTTAATTATTTATATTATATTTTTAATATTTTTCTTATATATGGATCAAACTTTTTTCAATAAATCAGTTCATCATGAGAAATATTTAATTAGTTATATAAAATGTAAAATCGGTATGCCTCATTAGCTAGTGTTAGAAAGCACCATCCACATCGATTCCTAATATGTTATATGCCTTCATTAAATGGAAACTCTAAAGCTAGTAAATCATGGATCACTAGCTAGTAAATATAAGAAAAAAATAATAAATTTTGATTAGTAATTTGAAATTTTAAACTTTAAATGAATTCCTTTTTTAAAATTAATTTTATAATAAAATAAATATGAAATCACGACATGCACTTTGAATGTAACAATTGTCCTTGTGGTAGGGCTTTAAAAAATAGTTTTAGAAAATGAGATAAGAATATGCAAAATCACATATTTTGGATATTGTCTTTGACATTCAAGAAAAAATCCCACATTGGCTTATGCATTTTTGAGGAAAAATAATTATAAAATATTATTTATTATTATTATTATTATTTTCCCTATAATTATTATTATTATTTTTACATATTTTGAAATTAAAACCCACTACATAAGATCTGCAAATATACACAAATTGTGTTGTCTTAAAAGTGAACATCAACAAATATATGGATGGTGAGTGTGATGAGAGAGAAATAAGTAATAAAATAATGTATGGACGGTGAATAGTTTTTCTTCAAACATGCAGAATTACTGTAGCCTATTATGAAAAAAATGCGTTTGCATAAACCAATGGACTTATTAGGTAAAAGTTGGTTTGCATTGGTGTTTGCATACACCAATGCGAGTGCTCTTATAGAGATCTAAAACTTGGTGTGAAACTGAAAGGATAGGCTCGATTTGAAAATAAATTGATTAAGTTCAATAATTACTAAACTAGTTTGAGGTTCTTCTATTTTTGTTTTGCAATTGTTGAGGTGTTGACATTCCATGATACCTTGAAGAACTAGACAAGGGTTTGATGGTGGCGGTGAAAGGTAGAAATGAGAGAAAGGAGGGCTGTAATCAAGGAAAAAATAGAAGGAGAGAGGGTTGAAATTATAGATTTTGTGTTGCACAATTGTTGTCAAATTGTTGCTGAAACCTCTCCGAAGGAATCCTAAAATAATTTTGAGATTGGTGGCCAAGGATAGAAATGAGAAAAGAAAGGAAAGCTGAAGTTGTTGGACTAAGAGGAAAACCAAAATGCTTTTAGCTGCTTTGAATTTGTTATATAGCTATTGCTTGTAATTTCTTTTGCTGTCATGAGTTGCAGGGGTTGATAGGTTGGCTGAGCAACCTCTTAAGATGGTCTAGAATGAGGCAAATACAATAGCTACAAGAGGATTGTGTTGAGGAGATAAGGAAGAGGTGAAAGAGGTTGTCGGTTCGCCATTGTAAATTTTTCTAGTTTGGTGTAATCTATGGATGTTCATGTCGGTTTAAACTTGAAAAGATGGCTCTCGAGTACACACTAACTTCAAATAGTTTGATGTACAAAAATGGAAGTTAAAACCTAATATACAACAAACCAACATACACAAATGGTCCCACAAATTCTCAGATCTATACAATCATCAGCTTTACAATTTCTCAATCTCTACAATCTTTACACTTCACATGGCATCTAACCACATCACAACTACACCATTCACAATCTAAAAATTTCAACAACAGAGCACCTTTCACAAGTTACATGACAACACAAGTTCAAAATTCACAATTCCAACGACATATATTCCAAGGTTAGTATGAGAGCCACTTACGACATGCAGGTAACATTTGCGGATGATGGAGGCACCCGAGCTCTATATTTGGCATAGAACAGTGCTAGTGGTGAGTTAGCCAATCGTGGGGCTTGTTGGAATAGAAGATTCTATACTACCTTTTCACAAACAGAAGGAGGGCACCGTGCATGACATTGCAGCAAGCAATGGAAGTTAGGTACAGAGCCATCGTGATTTACAACAGCAGAGTACCACACTACAGCAAAATATAAATTCTAGTAAGTAACAGCAGAGGAATTTGTTATTAGTTGGTTATTTGTAACAAACATAATTTTATTTTTTAATTCTTTTGGATCATGTATAAATACACTCAACTATGTACAAATTCATCAATGAAGGAATTCTTCTGAAACTTATCGTTCCTCTAATAGGGCTTGCCATAGATGATTTTTTTGTCATTGCTGCCTTATGCTGCTCTTTGTAGTTGTTGTCATGCAGAGGGCCATTGAGCACAGAGGAGCTGGGAGCTTCCGTGTGGGGCCTATTTTCTTGGACAGCGTGAAGTGGTGGTGTTGATCGTGAACATTGATTGGCGATTACTCGTGGTGAGGTTGTAGTTGAGAGAAATCAGAGAAATCAGGAAAGGGAAAGGGAGAAACCAAGAGGGTGGAGGTGACAGACTTTTGCATGGCGTAGAGGATGTCGGTAGCTAGGGATTGTTGCTGCGTATGACTGATGGCTTGCAAAATTTCGTATTGCAGATTTTACAAGTTCGCTCGAGCGGAGGCTTTTGGCCGCTCGAGCGAATTCAGGCAGATTCAAACGCTCGACTGCCGCTCGACAGGGAGCTCGAGCAGGTTGCTGAAAAACGAAGATCGCTCGAGCGGAGACATTGGCCGCTCGAGCGAAATCAGGCAGAGTCGAACGCTCGATGTGCGCTCGATAGGACGCTCGAGCGAAATCAGGCAGAGTCGAACGCTCGACGCGCGCTCGACACCCCGCTCGAGCGAACATCGTATTTTGACAGATTTTAGGTTTTCCGACGTGGGACCATATAAAAGGCCATTCTTCACTCTAGAGCCGCGAGTTTTGACTGGAGAACACTTCTTGGGAGAGAAAAACACAGTTAGAGGGATTCAATTCATCTGTTTTGGAGACGGAATTCCAATTTATTGCACGTACGTTGGATTCATACACGAGCACGGACGGGAGAAAGGCGTTGAATCGTTCCCTTGAGCTTTTGACGACCAGTTGAGGCTGCAAGGAGGATTTTTCAGTGTTTATTTTCTTCTTCCCATCTTCTCAGAACAATTATGGTGAATTCGTTTATGTTGAATTCCAATTCTAGCATGAGCTAAATTTTCTTCTTTCTAGGAAAACGATGTAACCTAATTCCGAACTATGCTTGTTTGTCCATGCTAATTTAATGCAAATTCTCTCTTTGTTTATCTGATTTATTCTGAGTTTAATGCTTCTAATTAACTGGCCATTGATTAGATGATTATTAATCTTGTGATTTGCTATCGAAAGAGGGAATCATAGGGTAGATCTTGGATATTTCAGCATAGGTAAGTATAGAGCTCGAAAGACTTGTATGAACCTGTGTAGTAATTAAATCATTGGTCTTATTGCGTTCTTGATTATTTAATTTGCATACTCTTGTGTGAATTGATAAACTAGAATCACTTCCAATTGACTATCGAAAGAGGCTTTTGGATGAATTAGAGATTTGCTAATAGACAAAAGAGGTTTAAGTTAAATTAGCTGGATGAGAAAAGCATAGTGAAGAATTATGGTGAAATCGATTTCCTAGAAGTTTTCTTCCCTATTGAATTTGATCTTCAAACATCAGTTTTACTTTCTTTGCTTACTTCTCTTGAGTTGATCTAGTTTTATTTGCTACTACAAAAACCTTAGCGATTCCTCTAGATAAAATTGAGATTAGCATAATTTTGGTATTTGGCAAGAGTAAGGTACCAATCCCTGAGGACGATACTCTTCTTATTACTTTACTATAAAACTACGATACTGTGCACTTGCAGTTTTGCACCGGTCAAGTTTTTGGCGCCGTTGCCGGGGATTAGTTTATTCTTATTCTTTTTTTTGTCAATATCGATACAAAGTAATCTTGGTTTTAATTTAGAATTTTGTTTTAATTTGTTCTACAGGTGTGTTTTTGACGTTGGATGCGCCGTGCTAGATCTCGTGATATTATTC